>NC_077227.1:326786532-327086532 GCF_027887165.1 Monodelphis domestica | reverse complement strand
TGGGAACCGATTGAGGCTTAAATACATTTATATTTTTTGAGCTATGATTCTCAGGCCTCCATCTGACCTAACCTAAAATTTTCTTTTTATTTCACCATCTCATCAGGGTGTGAGAAATATTTTCATTGACTTTTCTTCCCATTTCATAATTTATTGTTTAGATCAGAAGTACCAAAAAATTTCTAAACAGATTTAAATTCTTGCTAAGAGATCCAGCTAAATGATTTCAAATTCATTTTCTAATTCACAAGAAACACAGGCTAATTTAAAAATTAGCAGAGTTCACATATGCCTATTCGAAAACATTCCTCTCCTCTTTTGCTAAGGACTTGGTAACACACTTTTTTGGGGGGTGGGGGAGAGTGGTAACATCTGGTATTCTTTCATTTTTTGGCAGCCTTTGCCTTTCAGAAAATCAGCTTTTCACTTTCTTCATGCAGTAAGTCCTTGAGATCCGCAGTAATTGAGTCTGAAAGCTTCAAAAGATTTTTAACTATACTATGCTTTTAATTTTTGCTTCAAGTCAGCAAGTACCCAGTCGTGTCTCAAAAAGAATGCGCTATCCATATCTCAGATCTCCTCCAGTCCCATAAATAAAAACCAAAGTTTGCCGGAAAATCCACAACCAAAGCACAAGAATCAGAATCCAAAATGTTGTTGTTTTTGCTACAGGTGGAGGTGGGGGGGCTGGGGACTTGTGGAAGAAGCACACAAATCTTTCTGTGTCTGCCTCCATTGGTAAGAAAAGAAATGAAGAATTTTCAATTTGGAAAGCGAAACCCTGTATACATCAACAACTGTGTTAACATGACATGATGGGGCAAGCTTCACCCGAAGGAGGAAAGAGTTTCTGAATACAAGGCCACATGAGTTTTATTCTGTAGTCTTATTACACATATCACTCCCATGGGGTCCAGCCAGATATGGACCCATCTCGTCTACACCTTCCCAAACCCAAATGATCCTTCTGTTCAACCAGGTAGATGCAGGGCGCTGTTTCAGGCCTGAGAACTCACACTTGAAAAAAAAAATTTTTTTGAGACACCCTCAATACAGATACCCTGTGGTTTCATTTCCTTTGGCTGTTGTTTGTTGTGTTATACATGTTGACTGTGTGTATGTGTGTCCCTCTCTCAATGATTTTCATAAAGAAGGGGTAGGAAAGAAAGAAAGAAAAAGCAACACTTTTTGTTCCTTTGGCAAGGACCAAGTAAACTCCAATTGGCCCTAAAGAAAAAGGAACCCCTTTTCACTCATTATTTGGTACTTTGAAGTCTATAGCTGATCAAAGCCCGCCTCACTGTACCCTCAAAGTCCAGGTGCATGATTTAGATCCCAACAGCTTCACCTCCTGATTCTCATCAGCCTATATCCACATAGGACGGAGAACACCACAGAAAAAGAAAAAATGAGAATGGATCTCTTCGATCTGGGCATGTTTTGACCTGCTCACATCTTTTGATAATAAACCCCCTCTCGGTAATAGTACTGGTGCCGAGAAGCCACAGGGCTTGGATGTTATTGAGCCCAACAAAAGTTCCATACCTTTGCTTTGGGGGAATAAGGAGGAAAAATCAGGTTTTCTTTTTTCAAAAAATTTCCAGGTACCTACAATTCGGTCTAAACAAAATTTTGCTACTTCAGTACTTCATATAATAATATTAATAAAAATATATATTGTGAACACCTTTAAAAAATTAAATCGAAATGACATTAAAAGGTGGCCATGGGAGTAGCAATGTAAGGAAAAAGGTTAGAATTCTAAAACCTGAAAGCCTTTAAGAGGCCTGATAGGTTACATTTCATTTTGCAACAAAGTTAGGTCTTCGATGCCCAAGGTTTAATCTAGGAACAAAGATTACCTCGACCCTCCCAACGTGGTAAAATCTTTGGGTAAGCTGAACGTTATGGGATTCAAAAATAAATACCATCAACTTTATGAAGAAGAAAATAGCAAACACGTGGATTCCAATGCCACATTCTATCTGGCTTGAAGCAAATTATAGGGGACTAGGTGGGCAAGAGGGGAGGCAAAGATTACCCCCCCAACATTGAGGAACATTGACGCAGCAATATGTGCCATAGGTTCATCTGCCCTGCCTCGTCAGTTACCATCTCAGAGCTTCAGGTTGTCCCAATGAGCAGAGAACTTATTAACTGCATTTGATACATTTCTGAATTGCCTCTGCATCCATCCACAGGGAAATCCTACCTCAGAGAGTGGGACTTCAAAGATTGTCCTCTTTTCAAAGCCCAGCCTTCAGCCAGCACTACCCACTTACTATATAGCAAGCAGCAGCCACGTTATTGCACCCAGAGAGCAGATAGGAATTTGTGTGTGTTCTGCTTTGATTCAAACCAAATTCCCATCATTAATGAGTCAGCCACAATTCAGAGGAAATTTGCACGGACATTAATTTCTTTTGCAGGTAGGGGCTGCTTGCTACCCATAGATTCCCCAAATGGGTGGCCCCCAATGTCACCATCGTCGTAATGTGTCATCATGTTTACAGGCGCATCAGATAGAGCCAGCCTGCTTCTGTCTATAGACTAGGCTGAGCTGAGCTGAACTGGGCTAGGCTAGCAAAACTCTAAATGAAAAGATTTTACACCTGCTTCCTACAAAAGCCATTCTTGGGCTCCGAGAGCTCCTATCTACCAAACAACCTATGTTTACCAAGAATTGGTGAGCTGGTTGTTTCCTTCTTTTTTCTTGAGAGGAAAAATTCATTGCTTCTGAGTGATACCAGGCACCCAAGCCATACCAGACTCACATGCAACTGAGCACAACACTTTCTAAGCCCATGCCATCAATTTTTAATTTCATTGTATCCAAGAGAACATAAAGGGGTATGGGGGAAATAATCAATTTGTGTGTGTGTGTGTGTGTGTGTATGTGTGAGAGGAAGAATTTCTGAATAGATGACTCAAAAAGGGGCGACAGATTTTTAGAAAGTTGTCTTAACAGTGCAAATAATCACTGTCTTGCATGGACAGAGGGAGAGCAAGAAATACAAAATAAATGTATATATTAGAGGCATTTCTTGCATCAGAGAGAAGTCTTAAAACAAATTCAAGGTATCCAACCAAAAGATCTAAGTCCTGCTTAGCCACAGCCCAGCTTCGACCACTCAGCCTTGTTGCTGTTGTTTGGCCACAGGGCTGTCCACCTAATGTGGTTAACCACACATTTAACAGGTCAGTTTCAAAAGCAGAGGGCCTGGGTGAGGTATTTATTGATTGGTGGAAGGGTTCAATTATTTCTGAAAGGGGAAGAAGTGGGACGGAGAGTAGAAGGGCAGTTGTAACCACAGGAGTTATAGAAAACAACATTGCTCTATACCTTATCTGCCCTCTGGCCCTACCAGTCCCTCCCTGCTAGCCATCTCCTACTGTGTCCTATGAAGAGATAGAGACCTGGCACCCACACCCATGGCCCTGATCCATAGGAGGTGGAGACAAGCTTCTTCCCACACTGAGACACTTCCAAAGAAGCTCCTCACACCTCAGTCCTCCCAACAGCCTGGATTCAAGGCCTTTCCACTAAAGCCCTAGGCGTAGAACACCCATGAAACAAGACAGACCTCTAAAAACAGAAAAATAAAAAAAAACTGTCAATCTGGGACAGTCATCCAGGGGAGAGGCTCAATCTATGCAACACCAAGTAGTTTGGCTAATTAATTTTTGTTTTGGGGGCGTTATTTTTCTCTTCCACTGAAACCAGCTCAATCAAATGAGTTCTTTGGCAGAGTGGGAACCATTTTAACAGAGGCAAACATGGTCAGTTTTGTAAATTGATAAGAAGGGCCTGGAGGTCAGAGGTCTACAACTTAATTCGGGCAGTTTTCCTTAAGTACTAAATTTAAAACACCACTGACAAGAGAAATAGGGAGAGAGTCAGTGAGAAAGGAGAGATAGATCCTTTCAAATAAATGTCTCATCCAATTTCAATTTGAGTCATTGCATTAAAAACACTCTCTTGAGAACCTTCCCAAACCTCTCCAAGGCCTTCTTGGCCTAAGCCACCCTCCCTTCAGAAATTGAAGAAAAGAAGAGTCTGAGCCTAATAAATTCGGGGGGCGGGGGGCAGGAGAAAAAGGGGAAAGGCTGAAAAAGACATTCAGGTATATTTATGGATCCATTACTGAAACGTTACTTAATAAAATGCTAAGAACACAGCACCAGAGAGGAGTGACCTATGTTTTGATAAATAAACTAGTTGCTTTTGGGGTGGGGTGGAGGGGAGGAAGATTTACTGCTACGGAAGCCCTTAAATACATTCAGCAGGTCTTGTAAAACTAAAGTAGCTTTAAATCTTCAGAGCCACAGCAGAGACTGTGATGATGTGATATAAAAGCAGCCTTTGTTGCCAAATGAATTAGATTTGTTTTATTTAATGCCATTCTTTTAAAAAAGAAACTCAGCAGCAGCAGCAGCAGCAGCAAGAGGAGGAGGAGGAGGAGGAGGAGGAGGAGGAACAGCAGCATCGGCAGCAGCGGCAGGCGAGCCCTCCTATTTACAGGAGCCCAAAGCACCGACCCCTCCACTGCCAGAGGAGTCGACCCTGTGTAGGGCGACTGCCTTAAGCCTCTGATCTCCAGAGTGGATTGAAACATTACTGCCCTTCCAAGTGTCTCTTTCTTAGAAGTGCAATGATTTCCAAGGCCCCGGCTAATTATGAGAAGCCTGGCATTCAACTTTTCTTGAGTCATTTTTCTTTTCTTAAATGATGTTGCTTGACTGAGGAATGGATTAGTAGATTCCTCCAATGGATTTGTATTTCTGTGGCTTTAGTGGCATGAGCTCCTAAAGCATTCTGTAAAATAGAGAGGGGTTTGTTTTCTCTACCTTCACCCCACCTCTTTGAAGTTCCTCAATATTGTGCGTGTGGGGCTGAATTTCAGCAAATTATCTTGAGCATGTTCAAGCCACACAGGCAAAATCATCAGCTGCTTCAGAGGGGAAAAAAAATTTAAAGAAAAAAAAGGGAAAAAACCAACATGAATTTCTTGCATTGTGGCAACTACACAAAAGCCTTGCATATGTCAAAAATATAGAACTAAGTCCCTATGAATGTGCCATCATTAATCAAATCCCCGATCTGGTGTCACTTTTGCCAGTAAAATGACGATATTCCTCTAACCCCCCTCGCTGACACGTGCCTGAGACACATGAAGTGTGTCCCTCGGCTTCCATTTGTTTTCTAATAGTCTGCTCTCCGCACTTTTTATCTCTGCCTTGGGAAAAGCTGCTGCTCAGGGTAGATGGTCCACAGCATTTCTCGGGGGTGGGGTGGGGAAGGGAAGATGGGGAGCCCAGCAGAACCACATCTCACTGAGGCTCAGGGGCTGCAACTTATTGTGGACCCACAAAGCCAGCGAGAGGTTTACAGTGGCAGCTGAGCAGGGTATACCTGTGGCGCACACTCCTTTTATGAGAGTAAATAAACGATGGTGAGATGAAGATGCCATAATAACAGCAGCTGAATGAATCATACATTTATCAATACTGCAGACGGTTATTGATGTCTTTCTTTTCCCCTCCTCATTAAAAATATATAAATGTATCCACATCTAACACCACGTAGCAACACAGACCCTGTAAAGTCTTTGTATTGCATCAATAACTTTACTGTGTGGTAGGAGACGCTCCCCAAAGATCATTTATTTTCCTCTTTTCCTGCCCATAGGTGACACTCCTGTTAACCTCCGGAGACCAAAGTCCTCACACAGTTCTGGTTGAAGGTGAGGCTGGAGGCCAGCACGGAGAACCATTATGGGCATGGCACAGCAGAATGAAAAGAGCATTTGCAATGGCACCCAGCCCTGCCACTAAAGCTGGGGTGAGATGGTGGGAGAAAGTGGGCCACCCTGGGCCTTGCCTGGGTTTCTCCTTTAAGTAAAAGCGAAGTGGAATGAGATGATCCCTGAGATACTTTTTGGCTCAGACGGTCTGTGTTCTAAGATACCGGTCAGCTTAAATGTTCTATAATTCTAAGTCTCTACCAAGTATAAATACTCTATGGGTTGGTTGGCTGGTTTGTTTTTTTTTTTTTGACAACTAAGGTTCCTACCTATTTGAATCTTATATATCCTACGATCCCTTCCAGTTCTGAGATTATATACAATTATAGGATTCTAGGGCCTTCGTCCAGCTCTAAAAATTCTATGATGTTCATTTAACAGTGACAAGCTAGACTCCCTCCAAGTCCAAATAGGACCAAGGCCACGAACACAGCTCCCTTCTGCCTCCACCTCCCTTTTCAGCGTCCCTCAGCAGGACTCTTAAAAACCACATTTCCATCTCAGGGGTCTCTGCCGAGTTCTGTGCTTTCATGGCTTCTCCTGGGAAAAGTTAAATGCTGTGGAAATGAGACAGACCACAAGGGAGAGGTTTGGGATTTCTACAAAGAAAACGATTTTTGAGAGCCTGTGGGACACAGATCTCTTCAGTATTTGGGGGGACTGTACATCTTCATTTCTGGGCTCTTTGGCTGCCGTCTCTGTATATGCTTACAACCACCCCACTTCAAACGTTAAATGAAGTAGAGAAATCATCAGATAAATTGCTAGCCCTCTGTACTCGAGAGTGAAGGCTCTTTCTACAGTTGATGACAGCCCTAGTCTTTTGTCTGACCTAATTTATTTCTCTTTCAGGTTAGAATAAAACACTCCTTCCTGTGACAGTATAACCTTCCCTGCCCGAATATTGAGCTCTAACAGAAAACTAAACATTGCTGTTTTCTGATGGATTTCTTGGACGCCAAGAAGAAAGCATTATGTATCCAGAAAGCCAGTTGATCAAAGCACAAAATTACACATTTAGGTAAGAAAGAGTTCCATGCTGGAAAGGCAACCACAATACTGGACAACGGTCCTCTATAGACTACGCAACCTCGATACCTTATTCCACAGAAACTTTGCTACATCGTATGACTTAGCGTTTGATATCTTTGGGGGACCAGTCATCGGATCCTGCATAGGACAGAATCATTGCACTGTGACTGGGAATTAGAAGGCACAACCTCTAAAATGAGATACAAAGGGAATTTCCATTCAGTAAGTTATTCTGAGTCTCCGACTACTGAACGCTGGAATGCTTTCCTCTGTGGCATGTTTGTGATACGTATTGCAGACAAACATAGATGTATAGTCTACCTCTGGAGTAGAGAGAGATTTACTTACTGTACCCCAACCGACAATGATTAATGATTATTGTTAGCCTGATTACTTAATAGCATTATGGAATTTTCAGGATATAAATTTGGGGGGTTGATAGGGAAACATGCTATTAAAAAAATAATAATAATCTTAATTGTTTTTAAGCCCATCTGTGAACGCAGCCTTGCAAATCAATGATAATTGTTTGAGAATAGATTTCTCAAACTTATACTCTCATTTTGCCGGCACAGATCTCTTCATGGAAATCAATATTACAACTTTACACTTAAGACATTCTGCAGCAATGCAAACTGCCTCCGATATAGCCATTATTTTCAATCCTATTGTATCCTAACCACCAGTACACCAAGTTCAATTTAACCATCCTCTACCATGAGACAGGCTATGAGCTCCCCCTAGTTGTCGCTGCTCGGCACTTAAAGCCATAGGACATGGCTGAGACTTGGGCTGGCAATTCAACTAAAAAAGCCTGTAAAGTTTATTTTGCTAAGTATTTGATCACAAGCAATACATAATGCAAAACAACCGAGATAGGAAATGTGAAAGGGAAATAGAGGCTTTGTTCAAGACATTTTAAAAACCAACAAATAGGTCCTGAGCTAAAAAACAAAATTCTGATAAGGAGTTCAGATTAGGTGTCATCTGAAGGCAGTAAGTGATACCTGTAATTTGTACCGTTTAACAAGGATCAATCGTGTCTAAGAGATAATTATGATCAAAAGCGTCCAAGGTTGGCTTTGTCCAACACCATAAGGTGTGTTTTTGCCTAAGTGCTCAATAAGCCATCACTCTAAACACAAGCTTGATTCAAAGATCCTATGCTCCCATAGGAATTTCTAGGTTAATTAATAAGCATCATAAAAACAACTGCATTTCTTGGGTTGAAAAACTATTTTTATGTTAGATATTTTATAGATCAATCTCTTCAAAAGGCTACGGAACCATGAATACTGAGCAAATATCTGTTCCTTTCACTCAGTGACAAAATGCCCTTTAAAAGCATTAGAAACTTCATAAGTATGTCTCCAGCCTCTCAGGTATGAATTAAAAAGGGGGGAAATCTCATAATAGTGTCCTATTGATGAACATATTTTGATTATCCTACAGAATTTTGGCAAATGGTAGGGATCATGTCCTTAGTCACACAGAGCATTTCCTTCTGGAAAACTATGAAAAACAGGGGAAACTTCCTTTCTCCTAAAATCCAATTATATGAAAATTCTTCAAAAGCATTTGCTATTTGGGAAGGCTTATGAATAGAATGAACAGATAGGTTTATGGATGGAGAAGATTTGTTAACATGACCATTTCTAAACCACAGTAAATTATTATTATTGTTGTAATATTGTCATATCTAGCCATATACCTATAACAATTAGCCTATCTGGGGCTTCAAATCCTAGGCTTTTCAATTTGGAGATATTTTGGAAGAATGGGAATTCGGTAGGATAATGATCCATCTTTCCAAGGAAACCTATTGGTGAGTGGCTGAAAAATTCCCCCTATAGGGTGTAGGTAATTTTTCATGAGCATCCTATTTTCTTCATGAAGCACCAGAGCTATTTTCTTTACTTTAACAAATTTCACTTTTCTGCTGGACATTCTTAGCAGAAGGAATCATATAAACCCTTCTTTGATCTAACCCCACAACCATTAAAATATTTCATTGGTTGTTGGTTTTCTCTATTGATACTGGTGTTTCATATTGTTCTGGTTTTCTTTCTTTTTAAAGCATTCTGACTTCAGAAGAATATTTCATCTACATCAAACATTTTAAAACAAAATAGAATTTAATGTTTTGATAAATAGCGGTCTCACCCAACCTTCTCTCTTCTATCATACCTTTTCTCACTGACTATAAATTTAACTAGCTCATTATCACTGTAATAACTTCTGGGCAAAGACCAGAGATGCTGTTTAAGTTACTGTCCCCTTTTTATTTTTATAGTTATTCACATTTATCCAAGGTTACATCATTATGGAGAACCTAGTGACTGCCCACATAGGCCAATGAGTTTCTAGCTTATAAATAATCATTCAAGCTAACAGATAAAAATGAACTACATTTTCAGTTGTTTGTTTCACATGGAAGATCTAAATGTTTCTTTTAACCCCCCATAGTGTGGAAACTAATAAACTTTGGTGGAGCAGTGACAAGAGAGCCTTTGCCTTGGCAGAGACTATACTGCACCTTGAATGCAATTCTCCCTCCCGTCAGATGTCAAAGATCCACAGCAGAACATGAAATGATGCAGAGCCCAGAAAACAGTATCAGATTCATGCCGTTTCCCCCTGCCCTTTTCTCTCCCACCTCCCTGGTGAGCACAGGACACAGAGACTGGCTGCTATTTAATAATAAATAACTCTTCCAGAAAACTGGTTCGACTACTCTCTCCCCTCAGAAGTCTGCAGATAATTCTCTGTTGAAGACTTACTAGAAAAGCCTTGTACTACCCGCTTTTCTCCACCTTTGACTCTCCCAACCCTTACATCTGTATCTTCTCTCTCTCCATTCCATACTCTGCTAATCAAACTATTGCCCCCTATCAAAACCAGAATTTGAGAGATAGAAAGATAGAGGATGGATGGATGGATAGACAGATGCATGGATGGATAGATGGATAGATGAATGGGGGACTTGGGGGGGGGGCGCATTGTAGGTGCCTTGCCCTCCATTCCTCCCCCAGCCTCCACACCGACCATCACTGTTAAGCATAGCAACTCTGCTTCTCTTTCTACCTCTTTACTACTTTCCAGTAATGCCACCGAGAACAGATCAAATTGAGAGCAAACCTACCTGCTTCTTCCTTCAAATGTTTCCCCCTTACACACAAATGCAGACGAGGTTTTCTTCACCACAAGCCATATTATCCCCACCACCACCCCTCAACAACTCCCCCCCTTTTCCCCCTCCCCAAAAATCAACCTAAGCAATCATAAAGAAAATACTTGGGGGGGGGGTGAATTCTCTGAAAATCAGATTGATGTCTGCAGGGTAGACGGTTTCAATCCCCCCCCCCCCAAGAGGGGACATTGTGATTGTTACTCCTTGGTAAAAGACGAAAATGCCAATTAGCCTAAAGTACCTTTATTTAAAAAAAAAAGGAAAGAAAAGAAATTAAACTCAAATCTAATTGCAAAACATCTAAAAAAATTATATAGCCAGGCTGAATCTTCATTTATGTTCCCACAATGGTGGGGGGAAGGAATCAATGCAAAATTAAAGTAAGCTTCCTTTCCCTCCCTCCAAAAAGTCATCCCACTTCAAAGCTGAACGCGACCTAAATCTCTGCCCCCCCATACCCCCCTTCAAAAAATAATCCACCAAATTCTTACAAAATTCTCTCTGTAACAAAGAAGAGATCGCAACACCCAAAGCTCCTAGCAGATGGCTTCTATTCTTGGTTTTCAGGGGAGGGGAAGACCCCATATATATTTATATATTTATTTATTTATTTAAATTTTTTTAAAATATAACATAAATATTCGGATTTTCACCGACTCAGCCAGCCCTCGGCTGCTCGGCGCACAGCACTCTCGAACACAGCCGGGGCGTTTTGGCCACAACCATAATAGGTTTATGGTGAATTGCAAGAAAACAACCTGCCTCGGATCCTGATTGCACCCAGAGGATGTTTTATTTCTATTGCAATAAAAAAAAAAAATTGCGCGCGGCTAAGAAGTGAAGCACGCGTTTCAGGCAAAGGGGATAAGAGAGGAAGGAGAAAGCTTGTTTGCCGCAAGAGGTGCACCCAGACCTTTGGCCACTGGTGCAACTGAGTACCCTGGACTTCATCTTCGTGTGCCTGGGAAGCTCTTCTCTGATACCTTTGTATACGTCTGTCTGTCTGCTCTCTCCCTCTCTCTCTCTCTCTCTCTCTCTCTCTCTCTCTCTCTCTCTCTCTCTCAGCTCTCTCTCTCTCTCTTGCTCTCTTTTCCCCCTTACTCTTTATTTTCTTTTTTTTGTAAGAGCATAGTAAACTGCAGCTTTCACTTGGGGTTCCCAGACTTGGCTCTCCTAAAGTAAATCTATCCTCAGCAACTTGCTTTCTCAGTTAGTTGATTGCAAATGAGGGCTATCTTTGCTTGTGTTTATTTAGACAAGAAAAATGATGGATTAGATAGATAGATGGTAGATTGATAGATATCTACTTTCTTTTGCATGTGCGCCCCAATCTCTTCCATTCTTAGCTGACATACTTTTCCCAGTGGTAGGAATTTTTCAACAGCTCAAGTACCCCCCACCTTTTGGGGGGAGGGAGGGAGGAAGGAAAGCAGGATTATCCCAGGAGACTATCGGAGGTGGGGAAATGGGAGGGGGGGGGTCCTCCGGCTGGGCAAGCAGCTACCAAGTTGGGTTCTTTTGCTGGGGGGCGGAAGGGGGGGTGGATTAGTCTGCAGCACCTGGAAAACTGCACTGGCCTGCAGCCTCGGCGCCCCTCCCCTCTCCACCAGGCTCCTGGTCTCAAGGACCGGACGGTTTCCCTGAGGGCTGGCAGGCGGGCGTAGAGGACTCCTCCCCGGCTGCCTGCTTGACTGCCCGGATCCCCGGCCGCCGCCGCCGCCGCTGCCGCCACCGCCGCCGCGCGCCGCGCCCCTCCCCCCGCGCCATTACCTCAAGTCTCCCCCAACTCTCCCAAGAACCCGGCCCCGAGCATAGCCCGGCAGTTGCCCGATTCCTCCCCCGGTCAGTCAAGCTCTCGGTATCCGCCAACTTTTCTCCCCACTTTCCAGGTCTCAGTCCATACCCCCCCCTAAAAAAACCACACAGATCTCCACCCAATTTTCCTCCACTCCCCCACCCTCGTCCCCTCTCCAGCCCGGTTGCCGCCACACACCATGCACTGTGCAATCCACCCGGAGTCCCCCTTACACACATCTTCTCCAGTGCAAACTCCCCGACCCCCGGCCCGGCCTTCCCAGCCCGCGCCGGGCTGAATCTTCCCCCAAAGCCGGCAGCGCGGTAGTCTCTCCCACGCTGCCGGCAGCACCCCAATGCAAAAGAAACTTTAAGCGTTCTCGTTTCCCCCCTCACCCCATCTTTCCTTTCCCCAGCACTTCAATCCCCCCTTCTCCCCTCCGATTTCCAATGACTAACATCAGCCTCAGCTTGCCTCTCCCCCACCCCCTCCTCTTTTTCCCCAAGACTTAAAAAAAAGACACCCCCCACATACACTCTCCCAATCCGTTTCCCTCTCCCCAACACCCCCGGAGCCCTAGGCTCCTAATTCTTCTTGTTTCAAATTGAGACTTACGTGTGATAATCTCCCTTTGTGACAAGTGTTGCGGGTTCCCCTGTTTGCGGCGGGACATTGCCTGGCATTTACACTGACATCGCCCGGAGAGCTGTACCGGTTGGGGGGAATAGAGAGGGGAGGGGGGTGGAGGTTAAAGCCGATGCTGCTCCCCGCCTCCTTTTTTTCCTCCTTTCTTTCTTGCCCCCTCTTCCTCCTCCTCTTCTTCTTCTTCTTTATTTTGTTCTTCTAGTTTAAAAAAAACTTTCAAATTTAAATTTTAGAAAGAAAAAATAACTCTTGTTGATGCCGTGCACTAGATGAATTCCCCCCAGTATTAAAAAAAATTTTTTTTAAGAGGTAAAGAAAAAAAATATCTTTCTGTCTCACTTCTCCAAACTGTTTGGCCACTTGGACTTCCAAATCTCTTCTTGAACTTAGAGGATTTTGCACCAACCCGTGACACTTTTCTCCAAAGTCTCTGGTAGGTGGAAAGCGCACTTCCACCAAGACGGAAAAAAAGAATATGAAAAAGAATAAAATAAAATAAAATAAAACTTGGGACTTGTTTTCCCCCGCCCCTTGCAAAAAAGAAAGAAAGAAAAAACAAACATAAAACTGCCCCCCAATTTTTTCTGACACTAACCCTTTTGGCTGGTTTTGGGGGGCAGCTCAGTAGTGTCTCCTTTCCAGTTCACCTGGAACGCTCGCCCTATGCCTTGGGTTCCCAGAGTCCCTGCACCACTTTGCACTGTTCTCCCTCGCCTGGCACAGGGGAAGGAAGGTAGGACGATAGCCCAGTGCTGTTGGGTCGGTGCGAGCTATTACTATTATATATATATATATATATATAAATATATATTGCAATGTGAAGATGGCGGAGTCCAGGTTCTCTGGGAGCTCTCTGTCTCTCTATGGCTGGGGCTGCCTCTGTACAATGGGATAAAATTCAAGTTCAAGTGCGGACGTGACGTTTAATCTGCACTAGAGACAAAAAGACCCAGAGAGTCGGAGCACTGGGGGCGACTAGTGGTGGCTTTTTAACATTGTACCCTGCAAGAGAACAAGAAAACACACACACACACACATACATACACACGAGCGCACATGCACACACACCAAACCATCCACATGTACAAACCGGGCTTTTGTGCGCTTCTGCTTTTCCAGTGTACACATTTCAATGAGAGATGGGGGTTGGGCGGCTCGGGGTGGGGGGGGGGGGAGGGATATGTATTTTAAAAATAATAATAATGACAAAATTCCTCTTCACCTGTCCACCACACTTGAGGGCAATGCACTGGGAAGAGGAGACGGAAGATATGCAAGCACTGACAGTTGGGGTCTTCTTTCCTAGTGTAGTCCTTTACTTTCATGCCCCCCCCATAGGGATCTTTTGGGGAGTGGGGAGAGCCTGTGAAGCGACTTGGAAATAGTTGGAGTTGAAATGGGACGAGGAGAATGGGGTAGAGAAAGAGGGGGGTGGTCAATTGTTTAACCTTCCCCGCCGACCCCCCGAAAAAAAAAAAGAAAAGTAGGTTTGAGTCTGGTCTTGGGAATTAGTGTCTAGTTTTGGGGGGAGGAGGAAGATTGTTAAAACTCTTCGCTAAAAAGTGTCTCCTCAGCACCTTAGGACCTCAGCACTGTATAGGGTGGAGAGGGGGATGTCGAGGTTGGGATAGTGTTCTGGCCAAGAGTCTTGGTCTTCCTCGTCTTAGGAACCCCCAGCTTTGGTAAACTGCCTTCCCCCTCCTCCTCCCCTTCTGTCCCTCTGGTCTGAGTGTAGCTTTCCCTACAAGCTGCTCATCCTAGTTGCTTTCTTGAAGGCAGCTCGTGCGAAAGGTCCCCCCCCCCACCCCCCATTACTCAGAAGTCTGTATGGAGCGTGGGAGAAGGGGGGGGGGCAAGATTAGGGTTGCAATGTTAGCAAAAGTTCGCTGCTTCACAGAGTGGGGGTGGGGGAAAGACACCCTTTATTCATCCACCTTTGGTTCCTGAAGAAATTCAGGGCGCAAGAGGAGCTTGAATGTGGTCCCGTAACTAAGACTGTAGACTCCCCAGTCAGAGAGCCACAAAATACCCTTAAGAAACTCATTTCTCCGCCGCAGGGGGACAGACACTATCCATCCAAATAAGAATAGGGGATATTTATAAGGCCCTTAAAAGTCTTCCCCATCCCCTTCCAGGACCATTGGGGAGGATACAACTAGCTACCTTTTAGGCATCATTCCCAGGCCCAAACCCGGAAAAAGGCTGGGCTGCGATCCCAGAGCCCCAAGTGTACGTGTGTGTGTGAAAGCCCTGGAATTCTCCCATTCCAACTTCCTAGCCCCGGTCTAGCACGCTCATCTCCTCGTCACTGTATCCTAACACAGGTGGCTTTCAGTGCTACGGAGTCCTCTAAGTAAGTCGGAGATAACTTTTGTCAGGCGGAGGTTGTCACCATAGGACCTCCCTTGGTCCCCAGGGAGGTTTAAAAAAACGGTCTTCCCCCAGACTAGCCTCTTCGTCTTTCTTTTCCCAGACTTGGTATTGCCAGCAATCCACCAGTGACCCAGGAGGCCCAGGCCTCCAGGGCAGCGCTGCCCCCTTCTCCATTCCCCACCCCCACCCCCTCGGGTCTCAGGGACCAGCTCGGCTGCAAGTCTGCACCAGCAGCAAAGAAGTAGGATGCATTTAGCACCTCTCAAGCAGTTTATTTTTCTCCCTTTACCCTCTTTCTTTATGGGCTGGAGGAGAGGGGTGGGGGGATGGTAGTTATTTGTTTGCTTTTAGGTTGTATAAAGGAAATTAGCATCCTTATAGTAACTGCTCGTAGCAATTTTGAGTGCGTCCAGAAATCCTACTCTACTTTAAAAAAATAAAATAAAAAATTAGTCAACTCATAAAGTTATGCAAACAATCGAATGGGGAGGGGGGGTGGTGGTGGACATGTGAACTGCTCTCAAATGATTGCGCCGGTGGCAGAGTGGGGAGCGAAAGGGGGAACGGCTGGGGTGGGAGTGGGGTGGGCGCAGCTTTTGAAGGAGTAGCATCTTCTGCGAGGAGAGGAGCCAGTAGAGGCGAGTCGGGTAGTGAGACTGTAGGGGCAAAGCTGTAGGGCATAGGGCTGAGGCTTAGGTGGAGAGACAGCGCCCCCGGGGGACAGTGCCTTTGGTCTTCTTGTCTTCTTTTCTTCGTCCTTGGGGGGAAAAGAGAGAGAGAGGGTGGGGGAGGGAAGGGAGGGAGAGAGAAGGAGGGAGGGAAGGAAGGAGAAAGAGAGAGACAGACAGACACACACACACAGACAGAGAGAGAGAGAAAGAGAGAGAGAGAGAGAGAGAGAGAGAGAGAGAGAGAGAGAGAGAGAGAGAGAGAGAGAGAGAGAGAGAGAGAGAGAGAGAGTTCTGCAAAAAAACCTTTCCATGCCCCACCTCCATTTACCTGAAGTCTGAAAAGCTGCCGCTTCACCTAACGTCAAGAAGATTGATTGGTCGAGGGTCAAGGAAAGCTTTCTAGGAATGTGGCTTATGTTCAAAGAAAATGACCCTTCCCTCACCCCCCCCCCAAAAGTTCAGAGGCAAACCTTATATACTGACTACTCTGAATCTAGCCTATTTTCAAACCTCTTTAGGACCTTGAGCACTCATGCACTTTCCTTGTTTTTTGTTTGCTTATACATATCCACACATACGCAAAAGTACATATGTTTTACACATACATATGCATATACACATATAGATTTCTATATAATACCATGGGGAAATTTGATGTCACTTACTGTGAATTTTTTTTTTAATGATACAAAATCATTTTAGAAGCTAAGCCCAAAGACCAGAGTGAAAGGAGTTGGGGAAGGCAGCGTTCTTCGGGGATTGAGAAGGGGAAGTGGAAAAGAGGGAGGCTAACGGGACACCCCAAAAGTGATTCCCGGTGTGTAAAGAAGGATTTACCTTCCTCCGGTTTAACAAAATCACTTTTCACATCGGTCTAGACCGCAACAGGATTCCCTTAAATTGAGATGGAATTAGGGGAAGAGGAAGTTAAATGGAATTCCTCCCTATTTTATCCCTCGATCCTCTTCCCCCACTTCCAACCAGGAAGTCGCTGGCGGCATCAGCAGATTGACAGAGACTGTCAGTGGACATTTGACTCAGAAACCTGGGATAAATAAATGATAGACCCGTAAGTAAGTTCCCTTATTACTTCTTCAAACCTGAGTCAGGCAGAGAGGGCACAGAGTTCCTATCTGGTAGCATGATGTTGCTTGTGCTGTTACCATGAACAAGATATCTGACCTGTTTCATCAAAAAAGGTGCGTCCTTTCATTTTTGTCCTTAAAAAGGAAAAAGAGAGAGAGCCAGAGACAGAGAGAAAGAAGAAGAAAGAAAGAAAGAAAGAAAGAAAGAAAGAAAGAAAGAAAGAAAGAAAGAAAGAAAGAAAGAAAGAAAGAAAGAAAGAAAGAAAGAAAGAAAGGAAAGAAAGAAAGAAAGAAAGGAAGGAAGGAAGGAAGGAAGGAAGGAAGGAAGGAAGGAAGGAAGAAAGAAAGAAAGAAAGAAAGAAAGAAAGAAAGAAAGAAAGAAAGAAAGAAAGAAAGAAAGAAAGAAAGAAAGAAAGAAAGAAAGAAAGAAAGAAAAAGAAAGGAAAGAATGAAAGAAAGAAAGGAGGGAGGGAGGAAGAGAGGAAGACAATGTGAGAGAGAGAGAGAGAGAGAGAGAGAGAGAGAGAGAGAGAGAGAGAGAGAGAGAGAGAGAGGGAGAGAGAGAGCTTAACTGCTGCTGCTCCAGTCTCTTCTTTTTTCCCTCTCCCCCGTCTGGCACTTGTGATCATTAGCACTGAAAGCTGTTAATGTCTTGTCTCACAGCTCCCCCTTTAGTCTCCTTGCTCTCCTGTCTCGCGTTCAAAGCCAGATCAATAGCAGTCTCTTTTCCAACCTTGACCTATCCCTCGACCCCGCCTCCGTCTGCAGCTGGGCCCACTGTTCTGTTTTCTCACTCTGTCGATACCAAGTCACAATCGGTGACAGCAGACAAACAAGAAGGACTAGCCTCCATCCCGGGGCGAGCTGAACTCACCCCCCACCCCACCTCCTTCCCTTTTCTTCCACTCACCCCCAGCACTGTCAGCTACAATGGTACTGGGGCCAGAAATGTTTCTGTCCCACGGATTATTTTCATTCTTGTTCCAAGGGTCTCCCTCACCCTGCCTTTGATCCATCAGTGGTTTGATTATAATAAAAGGTACTTCAAAAAGAAACGTGTAAATTAACATGTTGTGGAAATTACGAAAAGTACAGGTTGCACTTATATTCACTCTGGCTGTAGTGACTAACGACAGTTTACTCATCTCTTTGACAGATGGCAGTTGGTCAAGGACTTTTCCTTAAAAAAAAAAATTAATTGATCCTGAAGAATGATGAAAATGGTTTAAACTCCTTTTCAATATTCTGCCTTAAATTTTTCAAATCAGCAAGTGTCAAAAATTTCTTTAAAGCAGAATAATAATCCCCTACTTTTATCTGTTCCTTGTTTTAAATATGCATTCCAGTAGCTAAACAAAAACTCCCGAACATTGTCATTTAATATTTCTATAATTTCTTTATTGCAAAACATAGAAATTGTAATCGTTTTTATTAAATTTAAATTTGCATTCATACATCAGCATGTATGCTGAATGTAAACACTACAAAGTGCAATATTTGTTCAAAATAGTGAGAGGAAATAGTTTTCAATTGTTAAACTCTTAATAGTAATTAGAATGAATTTTTATCTTCTATGATACTATGTTCCCCTTCTGAGTTTTTATTATTTACATTTTATGTGATGTCTTCAACAGAAATTTGGCATGAATAAAGATTGGCTTCGTCAAGTCAAAATGGGGACCACCAATAATTCTTTGGAGCAGAAATTGATATTTCATTTGGTTGATATTTTTTAATGCTGTTCCACCCTATAAAATGTAGTGAAATAACTTTGCAGCAAAAAGAAAAACTCAACAATACATTTTGTCTAATGATTTCTTTCAGCTTCATTTCTGGTGATCTGTGACTATCTGGCAAACAGTTTTACATGCACTGGAGGAAAGCGGTGTAAGCAAGTAGTCTGCTAATTTCTATCCTCTTTGGATTTATAAATGGGGCTGCTAGTGAAAATCAGAACAAATGCTAAACATTGATCTGGTCATCTTTTTGAATTTGTATACTTTACAAGGAATCAGAAATGCAGCATCTAACCAAATCATATTTACATACATATTATTAAAGCTCCCAAGAGAGCTATTTTTCCTTCCCATCTAGTACCAGAATCTCTATGAGCTATCTTTTCAGAACGATAAAAAGACAAAAGAGGTCTTTGGGGCTTCTTGGCTGATCTTCTGGAAAGATTTTATATCATTTTTTAAAATTACATAGTTAAGTGACATCAAATTTCTATGTGGCATAATCCCTCAAAATTTGTATTCTCTTTGTATCAAGTCACTTTATGGCAGTAAACAAGACAACAAAACTATATCCTAACCAATCTCTTTCATAGATTCCTCTCATTTATTGTACCAACAAAATGGCTCTTTAGCTATTAAAATACTTGCTGCAGCAATTTTCACCTCGCCCCCCCCCATAAATGATATTGAGTCTTGAAACAACAGCCTATTTTAGACTACAGATAAGTTATGAATCATCTGTACACCTGCTATCTCTGAAGGGTTAAATAGTATTCTTCAGAATTCCTCATTACTCATTGCACTTTATTTTATTTGTTAAAAACGCAATATTGTACTGAGTTCTTCCATGAAAAAGACCCTCCCCCACATCAACAAATCCCATAGTTATCAGGAATGGTATGGAATGTCTCTGTGCTGGGAAGATCTGGAACTTCCCTTTAAAAACATTCTCACCTCATTTGGAATTTTCTTGCCTTACTAATTTTGTTATGTTCCTTGGCTGAGTCATGAATTCAAATTTGGTAAAGACTGGCATCACCCAGTTGGTTGACTTCAGGGAAATATGTTCCAGAACATGATCCCCTACCTACCAAGTTCCCCCCTCCACATACCACACATGAGTGTGTGTGTCTGTGTATGTGTGTGTGTGTGTGTATACAGAAAGAATCTATCTGTGCTTTTCATGCCTGCTCTACCAAATCTGTAACTCTTCAAATGTAAAAAGTGAGGTTTCCTTGTTGATGTTTAAAAACAGTTCATCTGGGGAGAGAACTGGGATCCAGGAGTGGGGAAAGCAGGACAAGAAGCCAAAACCTCCCGAGTTCAGAGGGGCTGGGAGTCTGACTTCCCTTTGTGAAAGCAGAGCAGTGGCAGTCAATACTAGGCTAAATTTCTGGTTATAAGAAATAGGAAAAATGATAATAATAAAATGGGGGAAAGGATGATAACCTACCTAACGAGGGACCTAGTGAGAGTGAACTGTTTCATGTCCTGAGACCCTTTTTAGCAGAAAAAGTCTCTGTAAACACTAGGCTAAGTCACAGAAATATTGGAGTCTGCCTCAGTTTATATTTTCTCCCCTACATTCATTCTCAGAAAATAAAAATATACGATGGAATGAGCTACAAAGGAAATGATGGGAAGGAGAAGCAGAAGGGTGGCAGAAAATCAGTTATCGAAATTCAGAGAACCAGAGAGTGAATGAATAATATAAGTTGTCCCTCAGCAAAGCGCAGTTAATGAGGGTGCTGCTACTAAACTTCGTTTATTCATTGCCAAAAAAATATACATACACCCGTGTTTCAGATATGCCTCCAGAGCTGGAAAAGAAGAAGGTGCTGGGATAGATCATCTGTTGTTTTGTACTTTAGAAATAGAGCTGCGTTTGCTTTCGAGTGAATTCAACAAAGGTATTCGGTATCCTGGAAAACACTGAAGTAGTTTTCCTCTTTTTAATAGACCAGGGTTAGCCTGAGAAGCTGGGGATGGGGGGGGTTGGCGGAAGGGAGAAGGAAAACAAGCACATCAACAGAATCGAACAAAAGTTTTACTGCAAGTACATTATGGAAAACACCATAATATTTCTCCATGTAGTGTGTTAGTTGTGTTAAGTTGTTCCATTATGTAAATATTACAACATTATCTCTGTTTGGAGACACACTTTAAGCTCAATTTGCAAAGCAGAAAAAGAAAAAAAAAACACAGCCACAAAAAACAATTAATGAAACAGAGATAAACCAGAATGTTGGTTTGCTTTCCTTTTGAACATGGGCTTAGTTCAGGTACTATGTACAAAAATAATAATCATTTCCTTCAGATTTAAAAATCTTTGGGAGTGTTGGAACCGTAAAGCCCTCTAAAATATGGATATGGTGATAAAAATTTCCATTTGGAACTTCTGACAAAACCATTTCAGCCTCTCTCTCTTCCATCTCATGAAAATTTGAAGCTGGACATTCCCAAAGAACTACACCATTTTCCTTTTTTTTTCCTCCCCACTAACTCTGCAATATCCCCTAGTTTTATAGGCTTTAAACAGGGCAGATTTATGGTAATTCTTTAATCTTTACTTGGACAACAGAATTCAAACTGGTAAATTCATCAGCTTTTGGGTTCAGTGCAGGCATGTGCAGTTTCATTATTTGTATCTGCTTAACAGGAACAATTATGGAACTTCAAAGTGAGGATGTCTGGTTAGGGACTGGGTTGATATTGTACCCAGAATGCACATTTCTGTTGGTAAGGAACACAGTAACGTATGAGACATTAATGGGCTTAACACTTTTCTTTTTACTTAGGGAATAGAGTTGTTGATGTTTCTGGCAACAACTCATACTCCAATTGAAATCTATCAGATAATTAGTGGCTGGTACCTAAAAGGCTCCCGACCTCCCCAATTGTAAGTAGCCAATACAAAAGGGCAAGAGCTTTTCCCATTGGGAGCGTGTGTTGGAGATCGGCTTTGTCCATATTCTCCATGGCTCTATTCTCTCCATTTTATTCGTGTATTCTCTGAATTTGGATCTGTGGGTCAGTGTCTCTCTGACAGATCAGTCGGTTTGCTCGCTTGGGCTTATACCTTGGAATGAGACTGAAGCTGATGAGGGAGTCTTGGTACCTGCTGGACCAGAGGCTTACAAAAGCTTCTGGACCTGGAGGGGAAAGGCCTCAGTGATGCAATGCTGTTACTGAGCAGTAGCTGAAGCCTTTTCTGAGCCAACTGTGTTCCACCTGGACCTCACTACAAATTATTGTTTTCAATTACCACCTGTGTACTCCTTCCCATGCAACTTATTGATGTAAAATTACAGCACCACCGATATAAATAAGTTATGCCGCAGTTGTAAAATGGAAGAAATTTTGTTGTAGCAATTATGTTCAGCAAGATGACAAAATAAATTTCTAGAGCTGTGCCTGTGGTAACCTGGGGAATTTAAACCTCATAATTTCCATTCATTTCAGATAATTTGGAGTAATTTCTATATGTAATAACTTTGTAATGAAAAACACAGCGGTATTGAAGTGATTTCACTCAGGTTTTTTTTCTATAGTATACATGGCATAAAATAAATAATAAAAATAATATATCCTCTTTATATGTGTGTGTGTTGAGTAATTCTTTCAAGCAAAATCATAAACTAATACCAGGACTAAATCTCTGTCCACAAAATGAAAAATAAATTGAGTTAAAGAAAGGGGGAAAGTATGAAAGGGGTTGGCTGTTTTATTGTGACTTTATTAAATTGTATCATTTCTATGCTCTATCTGATCTCCAAGGGTTTCCAGGTTTCACGGGAGAGGACAGTTATAGGTAAGTTCTCAGATTCAAAGAAGAGGAGACAGGAAATGTCTCAGGGGCAAAGGCATTTCACCTGAGGCTTCTCTTTTTTTTTTTTAATTAAAATTTTTTATTTAAAATATTTAAATTTTTATTTAAAAAGAGGATTTCTCTGACTCATCCAAGCTGGAAATGCTGGGACTCACAGCCCTGGTTTCAGTCTCATCAGTGAAGAATCCACATGCTCTAGTTCTGACCTCTTAGACAAGTTGGTGGCCTCATCTTCCTCATGCCCAGAGACTCACCATATTAATGCCAAACCTAAGCGTATATCAATTTAACTCATTGCAGCTCAGAACTCCGGAGCTTAAGAGAGCCACCAGCAACAGCCTCCCTGGTAGTTAGAACAAGCACGTGCCATCATGCCTTCTTTTTTGTTGTTGATTGAAAAGTGTGTTTTTTTCTTTGTTCATTTTTGTTTTTATTTTATAGAAACCAGTGCAATGGAAAGGGTGTCACAGATTTCTTATCTATATGGATAAGCTTATGCAGAATTGTTATTAGCATTGAGGTCTTCATTTAATAGTAAATTTCATTTCAACAATAAACAATCTGTTAGGCAAGGGAATGTCCATTGGACATTCTTCTTTAATTAAAGAAACTATGAGGGAGTGTTTCATGACAGAGTCATTGTTGGTTGTGTGTCTGACTTGTAATGGCAACACAAGACAATTGATGCATAAAGCCTGTGAAATGTTGTGTTATTTTGCAGAAATTCCCACTGGCAAGAAATATCACTGTTAACTAATGAATCATCTTCCAATATCCATGCAATTAACTTGGAGACAGCTTGGTAGAGTGGAAGATATGATGGGTTTGGATTCAGAGTTAAACATACAGCTTTGTCAATTATGGCCTGTGTAACCTTGGGCAAGTCCCTTAACCTCACTAAGACTCAGTTTTTTTCATCTGTAGAATGGGTGGGTTCCTACTAGTTTATCTAGAAGAGTCCTTCTACCTCTAATTCTGTGAGCCTATGAACTTGTGTGACCATCGTAGTTCTATTAAAGGGTCCACTTCATGTGCTGAAGTGAAAGCTAGAGGCAGAAGCTGCAGGTTTAGAATGGGTCAGCAACCTATAGCAGTCAGCCTGAATTTCCAGGGAATTTGTGAAAAGTTTGCTCCAAATTGTAGAACTTGAGAGCTAGAAAGGACATTTGAGGCTGTCCACTTCAATCCCTACCTAAAGTATGTCTCTCCTCAATATCTTTATCCTCTCATTGAATACTTCTGGTTATGGCAAACTCAGTACTTGTTTCAGTCTATTCTATCCAGGAACAGCTATAATTGTTAGGAAATATCTTCTTATGTGAAACTCAAATTTGCCTCCTTGTAATTTCTACCCAATGGTACAAGTTCTGCCCTCTAAGACCAAGCATAAGCAATCATCATTCAATGAGGTAGTCTTTCAAATATTTGAAGACCACTTCGTAAAGCTCTGCTGCCCACTGTCCCTCAGCCCATCTTTGAAAAAATTAGTATATCTCTCTTGTAGGATATTCAGTGAGTTGGTGACCATCATCATGAGTATCAGGGGTGTCCTGGAGGCATTTTGTATAGATCTTTGAGAACCAAGTATTAAATTTTCATTTTGAGCATTTACTCCTTGGAAATAACCAAATGCTTCAAACAAATCATAGCTTGATTTCACATTCTGTTCATTGTCTAAGGTATAAGAATACGAAGGAGAAAATGTTAATAATACAGATGAAACTTAAAAGTATGCCATGGCATTTTCTAGCTGTTTGTTAAATATTTGCTAGCACACAACTGTCCTTCCTCATCTTACTCTTCACCATCACAGACATTCCAGAAGAATAAGGATCAGAATCTTGAAGTACCTGTAAGGATTGATGATCTGGAGGATTTCTATATGAACTGGGAGAACCTCAATGGACTGATGCAGAGTGAAATGAGCAGAACCAGAACATGGTGCACAGAAAGTGAAACATTGTAGAACAATCCAATGTAATGGACTTTGCTACCAGTAGCAATGCAAACAAGCCAGGACACTCCTGAAGGACTTATGGGAAAGAATGCTATCCACATTGAGAGAAAGATCTATGGGAGTAGAAATGCAAAAGCAAAACATATGACATCATTTATCACATATATATATATGCATATATATATATATATATATATGGGTATGTCATTTGGGTTTAGGCTTCAAAAAATCACTCTATAGAAAAAATGAATAATATGTAAATAGATGTCAAGTGATAACATTTATACAACCCAGTGGAATTACTTATTGGCAACGGGAGTGAGGCAGGAAGAAAATGAATCATGGAAACATGGGAAAATATTTTAAAATTAAAATAAAAAAAGAATCGTGAAGCACCACTTTTGAGATGTGGCTCATTTCCGGTCTACAGGATAACAAAACAATAAGATACAGAATTTCTGGAAAGGTTTTAAATTTTCCAAAGCCCTACCCTCCCAAGGAAGGACCTTGTGGAATAGTTTAGACACTTCCCTGTCTCTTATCTTCATTCTTTTTTACAGTAAAGAGAAGCTCCTAGAGGTTGATTAGCTTGCCCATACTCATACAGTTGGTAAGCACTGGAGTCAGGTTCTGGCTTCAGGTCTTCTGACTCCTGATCTAAGTGCCTTTTCTTGGACTCCCATCAATTTAGTATGTATTGCTCAGTTGCATCTGAGTCTTTGTGGCCCTACTTGGGATTTTTGGGGAGTTTTTTGACAGAGATGCTGAAGTAGTTTGCTATTTCTATCTCCAGCTCATTTTACAGATGAGGAAACCGAGGCAAACAGTGTAAAGTGACTTGCCCTCGGTCATACAGCTAGTGTCTGAAGGCTAAATTGGAACTCAGGAAGAGGAGTCTTCTTGACTTCTGGAAGAGCATTTTATCCACTGCACAATCAATCTGCCCCACCAATAAGCTATGTTTGCTTCACTTGATTGAGCAATTGAATAAAAAATCATCACCTAAAAGCAGGGGTTTCAAACTCAAATAGGAAAAGCAACTATTCCTCATGAACTCTGCAGGATGCATACTGACTTAGAAAACCACATATTAACATTATTGATGTTCTATTGTGGTTTCTGTTGTTGTTTTTAAGTATTTTCCACTGACATTTTCATCTGTATCTGCAATATTTGGGAGTGTTAGTTTGTCACTTCTGCCTAAAAGCATCTAAATCTAGGACTACCCTAAAATTCAACTCCATTCCTACCTTATCTATTTCTGTAGGTGCTAGGGGACACGTATGTGTATACAAAGATCATGTTGGTCTCTATTTTAAAGGAGAATTGAACAAAGGAATATCTACTCTATAGGTAACTAGAGAGAATGAAACATCCTTGAAGAAGACAAAGAAGAAAAAACATGTGATGAAACAGAAGAGAATTCTCAATTATTAGCAGAGGGTGAGGATGGAGGTGAAAATCTGGCAAAAGAAGGTAGGAAAGGAAAGGACTATGGGACATTCAGAGTTAAATGGGTATGGAAATTCTCTGGCAAAGGGAGGAGTAGATCATCTCCGGAGGAAGTATTTTCTTATGTCTTAAGAAATGTTGAAATAGGTGGCAGCTGGGTAGCAAAGTGGATTGAGAGCCAGGCCTAGAGACAGGAGGTCCTAGGTTCAAATCTGGCCTTGGACACTTCCCAGCTGTGTGACCCTGGGCAAGTCACTTAACCCCCATTGCCTAGCCCTTACCACTCTTCTGCCTTGGAACCAATTCACAGTATTGATTCCAAGACGGAAGGTAAGGGTTTTATTTATTTATTAATTTAAATTTGGTCAATTTCAAACATTATTCCTTGGTTACAAAAGTAATATTCTATTCCTCCCTCCCCTCCCCCCACCCTTCCTACAGCCAACATGCAATTCCACTGGGTATTACATGTGACTTTGATCAGAACCTATTTCCATGTTGTTGGTGTTTACGCTAGGATGTTCATTTAGAGTCAACATCCCCAATCATATCCCCTTGACCCATGTAATCAAGCAGTTGTTTTTCTTTGGTGTTTCTACTCCCACAGTGTTTCCTCTGGATGTGGATAGTGGTTTTTTTTCGTACATTCCTTCTAGTTGTTCAGAATCACTGCAATGCCACTAATGGAGAAGTCCATTACATTCTATTGTATCAGTCTCTGTGTACAGTGTTCTCCTGGTTCTGCTCCTCTCACTCTGCTTCAATTCCTGGAGGTTATTCCAGTTCCTATGTAATACCTCCAGTTCATTATTCCTTTGAGCCCAATAGTATTCCACCACCAACAGATACCACAATTTGTTCAGCCATTCCCCAATTGAAGGGCATCCCCACATGTTCCAATTTTTTGCCACCACAAAGACCACAGCTATGAATATTTTTGTACATGTCTTTTTCCTTATTATCTCTTTGGGGTACAAACCCAGCAGTGCTATGGCTGGATCAAAGGGCAGACAGTCTTTTATCACCCTTTGGGCATAGTTCCAAATTACCCTCCAGAATGGTTGGATCAATTCACAACTCCACCAGCAATGCATTAATGTCCCAACTTTGCCACATCCCCTCCAGCATTCCTGACATTGCTGTCATGTTAGCCAATCTGCTAGGTGTGAGGTGATACCTCAGAGTTGTTTTGATTTGCATCTCTCTGATTATAAGAGATTTAGAACACTTTTTCATGTGCTTATTAATGGTTTTGATTCTTTGACTGAAAATTGCCTATTCATGCCCCTTGCCCATTTATCAATTGGAGAATGGTTTGATTTTTTGTACAATTGATTTAGCTCTTTGTAAATTTGAGTAATTAGACCTTTGTCAGAGTTTTTTTGTTATGAAGATTGTTTCCCAATTTGTTGCTTCCCTTCTAATTTTGGATGCATTCGTTTTGTTTGTACAATTCCTTTTTAATTTGATGTAATCAAAATTATTGATTTTATATTTTGTGATTTTTTTAAAGCCTTGCTTGGTTTTAAAGCCTTTACTTTCCCAAAGATCTGACATGCATGCTATTCTGTGTTCATATAATTTACTTATAGTTTGCTTCATTATGTCAAAGTCATTCACCCATTCTGAGTTGATCTTGGTGTAGGGTGTGAGATGTTGATTCAAATGTAATCTCTTCCATACTGTCTTCCAATTTTCCCAGCAGTTTTTATCAAATAGTGGATTTTGGTCCCCAAAACTGGGATCTTTGGGCTTTTCATAGACTATCTTGCTGAGGTCACTTACCCCAAATCTGTTCCACTGATCCTCCTTTCTGTCTCTTAGCCAGTACCAAATTGTTTTGATGACCACTGCTTTATAGCATAGTTTGAGATCTGGTACTGCAAGTCCTCCTTCCTTTGCATTCTTTTTTTCATGATTTACCTGGATATCCTTGATCTTTTGTTCTTCCAAATGAACTTTGTTATGGTTTTTTCTAATTCAGTAAAAAAAGAAGGTACAGGTTTTAAATTAAAAAAAGAAATATTGATATACACTTATCACAGGTATGATTTGGGGATTAGGCTTTAAAAAAAACTCTCTATAGTAAAAATGAATAATATGGAAATAGGCATCAAGTGACAACATTTGTACAACCCAGTGGAATTGCTTGTCAGCTCCGGGAGGGAGGAAGGAAGGGGGGAGGGAAGAAAATGAATCATGGAAACATGGAAAATATTCTAAAAAATAAATAAATAAATAAATTTTAAATGAGATAAAAAGAGGGGGAAAAGAAATGTTGATGTAATTTACCAGTGCCATGAGACAAGAGGTCATCCTTGGCAATGGTAAGGCATATAGCAATGGATATTGATGTCCTATTGAGGAACATCAAGATAACTATTGGACTGGCATAAAAAACCAAAGATATTTACCGTCTTCCAGAGGTATTTGTTGGAGAGGTGACAACCACTTTGATGGCCAACATCCAACATGGAGGCAAAGAATCCTAGA
Source organism: Monodelphis domestica (assembly GCF_027887165.1). NCBI lineage: Eukaryota > Metazoa > Chordata > Mammalia > Didelphimorphia > Didelphidae > Monodelphis > Monodelphis domestica. The sequence goes on along the minus strand of NC_077227.1, from coordinate 327,058,470 downwards.
GAAAACCCAAGAAGCATTACTAAGGATTAGGACTTTAGGTACAGCAGATCTCTTCATCAATACAGCAAACTGAAGGTAGAGGAATCAATAGAGAAAGATAGATTTGAGGGGGGAGGAAAGAACAATTGGCAAAGTAAATGTCATCCGAAAACAGAATTTTTATTTTGATTGGAAGGGTGGACACTTGGCAAGGGGTGGAGTGCATATAACAAGGCCAATGATATAAGTGTGTATATACATATATACACACAAGAATATATATGATTTATCACATGTATATCCTATATTTAGAATAGATTTGTGACAGATTGTATATAGTTTTATGTTAATATAGAATAATAGTAGCCAACATGTATATGGTTCTTACTATGTGCCAAACTTTACAGTTATTATCTCATGTTATTCTCACAACAACCCTAAAAGGTAGGTGCTTTTATTATCCCCATTTTACTAATGAGGAAACTGAGGCCAAAAAAAAGGTTGAATGACTTGCTTAAAGTGATATAGCTAGTAAGTATCTGAGACTGGAATTGAACTCAGAGCTTTCTGATTCCAGGGCCAGAACTTTATTCACTATGCTACCTAGCTGCTCAAAACTTTTTTCCATATATGTATGCACACATTATGTCTATATATACATGTTTGTTATATAACAGACATATATGCATTGTGTATGCATGAGTACATATCTGTATATAGATACACATATAAGCCTAAAATCTTATAAATCTAAGAATGTTTTAAATTGAAGGGAGAAAACTGCTTAAATAGGTCTTTATTCTTGTTACCATAAAAAAGGCAGTTTGTGGGGTACAGCTGTGTGGCTCAGTGGATTGAGAGCCAGGCCAAGGGATGGGAGATCCTAGGTTCAAATCTGGCCTCAGATACTTTCCAGCTGTGTGACCTTGGGCAAGTCAGTTTACCCCTGCTGCCTAGTCCTTATTGCTCTTCTTCCTTGAAATCAAAACACAGTATTGATTCTAAGATTGAAGGTAAGGGTTTAAAAATAAATGAATAAATGAAAATTTAAAAAACAGCAGGTACAGAAAAGAAGGATGAATAATAATAGATAACCAGCATTCAAGAGAACCAATGTCCAACCAGAGAGTCAGTAATAGATCTCATGGTCTTAGATTTCCATATACAAAAGCGCACACAATTTACCTAAACAGAATAAACTAATGATCCTAATCCCAGGAAACAAATATCATTTCATAAGTATCCCTGAGTCTTGGTAGCAAGAGATTCATTCCTGGAATGGAGTTCCAGAAGGGCACACTTTTGTCAAAAATCACAATAAAGAAGGGTGGAATCGTATTATGAAGACAATTTCAAATAGAGAAAACCACAAACCTGAGAGTACAAACATGGTATGAGGATTAGTGGGAAGAAGAAAAATAAGGTTCAATATCAGGAACCATTAAGATGAGAAGTTTGGGAAATAGACCACAAGCCTAGCATGAAAGCATGATATGCCAATGAGAGATGATTTCAGTTGCTCATACATTTTCTAGCATTCTCTCTGGAAAAAAAAAAAAGCAAAGCAACAAATAAATTCTTGACTTGTCTTAATGAAATTTTTATCCTTCAAAAGCTGAAGGAAGTAATGAGGAGAACTGTTACTCAGGAAATAAATCTGCCCAACAAATTCTGTGCTAAAGTAAAAATGATGGAAACTTTGGAGGTTTGTGGGGAAGCAACTACTTTGTGATAGAGAAGGGGAAAGTCAGATGTAGTCTGACATATCCTCTCCATTTTGGTAGAGCAGATTTCAAAGAGTTCAGAAAAAGAATACAGAGGATCCAGTGGCCTCATATTTTGCAGGAGAAATGTAAAATTCTCAGACACGAAACTTGGAAGATATAAGCCAATATCGTCTTTACAAGGAAGGAAAAGGGCATTGAAATGATAGGTGTGGCTACAAAAGACAAGATGTGGCTAATTAACCAATTCAATTTTTTAAAATGGAAGCAAGGGCAAGTAACTGAGAATAACTCAAAAGAGTAGTATGGTCCTGTAACCAGTGTCCAGGGGATGAAATGAGACTGATTATTAATTCTGAGGACAACAAAGAAGTGCTTTGGGTTTTTTAAAGCTATGGAAGGTGCAAGAGACCTATTCAAGAAGGATGAGATCACTGCTCATCATGAATAGAATGATAATAATGGATAAGTCAACTCAACTCAACTCTTATTTTGCAGCTACTTTCTTTTCCAGGGAGAAGAATTATTACTGAACTATAAAGGATGGAGCAAAAAGAATTAGCAGAGAGTAGACACTCAAGGTAAGTGAGGAAATAGTCAAGCAGTAAGTAGATGCACCCAATAAGTTCAAATTAGTAGGCTAAGGCAATTAACTATAGCTTCAGGTTCTGAAGATATGATTAAGGCTTTGTAGGTGATCTTTGAAAATGTGACATACAGGAGAGGTGAAGCAAGTCAGGAGAAGAACAAATGACACAGTTTTCAAATAATAGGAGACTGCAAATCACAGGCAAGTAAACTTGACTTCTATTCCTGACAATGTTCTAGAAGACATTATTAACAGGATTGTGAATGAGCAAGAAAGGGAAATAGTTATCACCAAAAGTCAGCATGACTTTATCAAGATCCAGTTATAGCACCCCATCCTTATTTCCTTTTTTCAGAAAGAACTGCATTAGTTCATTAGGGCAATGCTATGGATATAGGATATTTGAATTTTTAGTGAAGCTTTTGAAAAAGTATATCATGCAATCACTGTGAACAAGATGTGTTAATTAATAATAGTTAAGTCGATTCAGCTCTGGACACATGTTCCCTCTCAAGTCTACAGCAAGTATCTGAGGGATTTGTCCTTGGCCTTTTCCAGGCTGGAATTTTATTTTACCAATGACTTGGATAAGGCCCTAAGAGATATGCTTGTTAAATCTCCAGTGCCATGAGGCTGGGAGTGATGGCTTACATGTTGGATGACAGGGGCTCCAAAAAGATCTTGAAAGACAAGTATGATGGACCCTTATTTCAATCAAAAAGACAACTGCGGTGAGGAAGCTCTTCCCACTAATACATACTGTCATTTTCTCTGCAACTTAACCTCTCAGTGCCTCAGGCTTTTCTCTAAGACTAAGTGACTTGTCCAGAGCTAAATAGCCAAAATATGTCATAAGGGAGGCTTGAACTCAGAACTTCTTGACTCTGAGGCCAGTCTTCTATTAACTGTACTATACTGGCTCTGTACATTTATGCATGTAAGTGTATATGTTTGGGTATATATGCATGTCTATATACAGCATATATACAAGTATACATATAAATTGTATATATACATATATGTGTTTATACACAAGCAGATACATATATATGGTAATATCTCTTATGTGGATCATTTGCTTAATGAAAAGATCAGGAAAAGGTGTGGGAAACAGAAAAAAAATACTGCTCAAAGAGTAGCGTAGATAATTGCAAGAACCTAAAAGAAAGACCTTTAGATAAGAGTGAGTACGAAAAGAACCCGAGAGAAGCCGCTCTTCTCTAAGGTAATTGCTTTGAACAGTGATTGAGCAGAGAGACTCAGAAGAGGAGTGATCTCACCCAGCAGGTGATGAGTGGTACAGACAGTTTTCCAAAAAGAACACAGAAATACAGAGCAGCAGCCAGACCTTGAGTTGTCCCGGGCACAAGAGTTTCCCCACTCATGTGCCTAGGGACAGACAGAATTTTTGTAAGTTTGTGTGCACTGAGCCCCCTATCTCCTAACACTATGCACTGGTGGGAGAGTGTGACCCAGGTTTATAAGTGGATATTTCTGTTTTTGCTAACTTTACTTTTTACTTAATAATTGCTATATTGCATTTTATTTTCCCTTCTTATCTAGTCAATATTGCATGTTTAAGAATTAATGTTGTCATTGTGACTGACTTGTGTAAATTGGAAACACGCTGGTAGGGGCTTAGGAGCTACCCAGGGCTACTTCTAATGCCTTGGAGGTGATTTGTAGTCACTTGGCAGTTCTTTCAAGGAGCTCTATTAACCTGAAAAGAGAGTACTGGCTGGGTATGAGTCAGCCAACCTCAGCCCCAAATGGGGAAGATAGAAAGCTTGAATAAAGTTGGAAGGTCAGCATCGTGTACTTCAAACCTACAATATATATAATGACACATATTAACATTTTATAGTATATAATATTATATACTATGTAGTATATAACAATGTTTATATAATATATAGTGGACAAATATATTAATATATAATAGACATATTAATGTGTGCCTATATAATATATTTATATAGTATATGCATATAATAGACACCTATATCAACATATTTTGGTAGTATACATACAATATATAATTGACACATTAATATTTTATGTAGTATATATACAATACATAATAGATTCATATTAATATGTTTATATTATATATAATAGACATGTATATCAATATATACAATATATAATATATACATGTTAATATATTTATGTAGCATACAATATATAATAGACACATTAACATATATGGTAGTATATATACAATATATGATAGACATATACTAATATATTTATGTAGCATACATATAATAGACACATTAATATATTCATATAGTATATTTATATTATATAACACACATATATTAATATATTTATATGATATAAAACATAATAGATGTGTATATTAATATATAAAGAATGTAATGTATACATGTTAATATATAGTATATATGACATATAATAGATACATATATCAATATATTTATGTAGTATATGATAGACATATATTAATATATTTATATAATATATGTAATATATTATATGCATGTTAATATTTTTATAGAATATATAATACACATATTAACAAATTTATATAGTATATATAATATATATAGCAGACATGTATTAATATATTTATATGATATATAATATATAACATTCAAATAAATATGTATATATTCTATATTATAATATACGTGTGTATCCATATATCATGTATATAGCTATATAATGTATCTTTGTATATGGCATGGATGTATATACTTGTATTTATGCATATATGAAGCATGTATGTACATGCATATGATTATGTTACATGCGGTGCATAGACATTTTATTTATATATGTGTGTGTCTCTTAAACCTCTATCTGCCTCAGTTTCCTCATCTGTTAAGGAGACATAATAATAGCACCTGCCTCCCAGGCTTCTTATGAGAATCAAATGGCATAATATCTAAAAAGCATTTTGTAAATATTAAAGTAATACATATATGCCACATGCTATTTTTAATCATCATCATTATTATGGATAACATTACTCCAAATTCTTGCAGGGGAACTGAGGGCCTTTTGTGAAGAAGCACAGTGAGCCAGATTCTGAAGTCCTTGGGAAAATCCTGGGCTGGGACATGAGCCATAAAGAAGGGCCCCTGCCATTGACCCAGTCCGCCATGTCAGGGCTCAGGGCCTGACCCTTGGGTCTCAAGTGTATGCTACTTTTACATACTTCCAATGAAGAATAAATACCCCTTCAATCTCCTTCCCCGTCTTTGGTCATTTATACAGATGATGCATTTGTGAAACATTCGCAGAATGTTGGCGATTCTAACTTTTTTACTTTTGTAAGGAAAACTAGGGAGTTGGTGCCCTGGTGTCCAGAGCAGCTTCAAAATGATGATTACAGAGGGCCCAATTATGCATTCAGTGGATACCCCTGGAACAGCCAGAGACTTCAGAATTGATTTTATTCTGTCTATCTACTCTCCCCAGGAATCTACTTTTGTATTACAGTGGGGGGTTTTATTCCTTCTTGCCTGAACCTCCATCACCTGGAAACATTATTGTTAGAAGCGTGTTATTCCTAATTGAGACTGAGAAGAACTTGACTATAAAGATTGTCCCAAGAGCTGAGATTGCTACAAATATGCCTCCAGAAGAAAGATTTGTAGGGCCTTCTCTTGGCAGAATTCTGAAGATCAGGGGCATGTGCCTCAGGAAGGGAGCTGGAGTTGGCAGACTGCTGGCTGCAGTATCTGTGTGGCCAAGGGCAAATAATTTTACTTTTTTGAATATGGATTTCATCGCCTACAAGAAGTTGGACTACCTCAGAATCTCAGAGTTGGAAGGGATTTCAGAGGCCATATATTACAATCTATTGCTGAGATGAATCTCTTCTACAATAGTCCTGTGAGTTAAAAGGAGAAGGTAGTTGGCAAGAAAGAGCAAGATAAGAAGGAAAATGTAAGTGGAATGATTAGAAAGTAAAGCAAATTGATGGAGATGAAATAAAAAAGGAGCTGGTGCAATGGTGAAGATGTAGGGGAGTTGTTGACCAATAATTTCATCCTTTAAATGGCAGAGGAATCAACAAGGGAAATTTCTATTCTGAATCTGATTCTCCCTAATGTGAGGAATATGCCAGGGTATAAATAAATGTTGGCAACTGAGCTGGACAGGGTAGCAGGGAGGCAATAACTACCCTCTCCTAGAGTTTGTGATAGAGTAAAGGAAAACTAGAAATAGTTTGATATGCACCCTGAATTTTAGGAAGGCAATTTTCAAAGGATTCTAGAGGGAAATACCTAGTCTTGCAGTGTTACAAAGAAAGCTTAGCCCAGGAAGGATGGGAGAATGAAATTCTAAAGACACAAAGGGAAACAATTTCAATGATGAGAAGAAAATAAAAAAATTTGTCCGAAAAGACTGATGTGTATATGCTCACCAGTCAACTTGGAGTTTTAAAAAGAAATGTGTAAAAGATAGAGGATAGTGCAGGTAGCAGGATGAATAATAAGAACATGGCTGATCCTATAAAAATAATATAGGGATTACTAGAGCTCAGAAAGAACTGGGGCTAATGAGGGAAATTGTGGACAACAGAAAGAGACAGCCGGATGGTACAGTGGATAGAACACCGGAGTCTGGAGTCAGGAAGACCTGAGTTCATCTCTTGCCTCAGATACTGGCTAGCTGTACGAGCATGGGCAAGTGACTTAACCTCTGCTCTTGGTTTCCTTAGATGTCAACTAGGTATAGTAATAATAGCCCTTTTCTCCCAGAGTTATTGATGACATAATACTTATAAAGCACTTTACAAACCTCAAAACTCCATGGAAATGTTTGTTATTATTGTTATTGTTCAATCATTTCAGTCATGCTTGACTCTTGGTGACCACATTTGGGGTTTTCTTGGCAAAGATACTAGAGGGGTTTGCCATTTCCTTCTCCATATCATTGGAAAGATGAGGAAACGGAGGCAAATGGGGTTAAGAGACTTGCCCAGGGTCACACAACTAGTAAGTGTCTGAGACCAGACTGGAACTCAGGAAGAGGAGTGGGCATGCCATTTCACTTCTATCTGCCTCAGCTTCCTCATTTGTAAAAGAGACCTGGCACTCTAATTATTATACCACTTAGTTGTTCTAGCCTATAAATGCTATTGATAAAAGGAGTGTTTTAACTATGCTGAAGGAAAAAGAAGTTTAAAGATAGATAGGAACTTTAATACTTAGAGTGGATGGGATAACTAACAAAAGAGAGAAGAAAAAGTTACTTAATACTTATTTTTTTTCTGTTTACTCCAGCAAGGAAAAGGACTTTTGTACTAGAAATTCCAGAAGAAAAATGATTATCAGGGAGTTGATGCCCACCATAAAGTGGAAGATATTAAAAGATGCCCTGAACAAATTGTCCAAGTCATCTGGCCCAGTTGCCTCATTCCTGGAGTCCTGTAAGAACTGATTGCAGAACATGTGAAACACAATGGAAAATAGGGGAAGAGCCACAAGATCGGAGAAGAGCCAGTGCTGTTCTAATTTTCAGGAAAAGGGAAGAGAACAGAGCCTGCAAACTATAGTCCAATGAGTTTGACTTTGATTCCTGGGAAAATTCTAGAAAAGATAATGAAAAAGATGGCTAGTGAACTTATAAGAACATGTGGTATTCACAAAGAACCAGGGTGACTTTATCAAGATCAACTCATGCCAGAGTGATCTCATTAGCTATTTTGGCAGAATATTAAACTAATGGATAAGGGGAATGATGGGATTATAATATATCAAGATTTTAGCAATTTTTTTTATAAAGTAGAAGATAAAAGATGGCTAACACAATTAGAGCTTCAAAATTTGTTGGATGGCTGACCTACATGGCAGGAGGTTTCTAAAGATTCATGCTTGACTTGATGTTGTTTAACACTTTAGCAATGACTTGGATAAACGTAGTGGTTAAAGGACAAAGGCATGCTCATCCAGAAGATGCAGAATTTGGAGCAACAACTAACATATTACATGGCTATTTGAATCCTAAAAGTTCTTGACAATCAAGAGATTAAACTGAAGAATTAAGATGAACTTCAACCAGGATAAATGTAATGTATATAGGTGATACGGTGAATAGAGTGCAGGGCTTGCAGTCAGGAAGATCTGAGTTCAAATCTAGCCCCATATACTAACTGTGGGACCCTGGGCAAGTCACTTAACCTCTGCACTAATATTCCTCAACTGTAAACCAGGGATTATAATAGCATCTACTTCAAATGAGATAACATTTGTGAAGTGCAATGCTTGGAACATAGTAGATGCTCAATAAATGCTTCTTTTCCCTTTCCTTTCTTATTCCTGAGTACCAAAACTCAACCTCATGAGTTTAAGATGGAGGAAGTATGATTAGGCTAAGTTGTTCTGAAAATTATCTGGCTGTTTTAGTGGACTGCAAGCTGAACATGAATGAGCAGCAGCAGCAGCAGCTAAAAAGGTGGCATGAAGAGAGGAATTCTCCAGGAATAGGGAGGTCAAAGTCCCACAGTCTTCTACCATGTTGGATCCCTTCTGAAGCACTACATTCAATCCTGGGCACCACAGTTTAAGAAGGACACTGATGAGCTTGGCAGTGTCCAGAGGGCAGCCAAGATGATGAATAACTTTGAGAACTGGTTGGAGAAAATGTTGACGTTTAGTTTAGAGAAGACTTAGGGAGCTAGGAGAGTCATTCAAGAATTTGAAAGCATTTTACATGTAGAAGACTCCAAATACCTCAACAACTTTCTGAGCTCCTTGAGCATCACATGTGAAGTGAAGGTGGCACAGGCGCCAAGCCTGGAGTCATCTTCCGGAGGTCAAATCTGGTCTCAGACACTTACTAGCTATGTGACCCTGGACAAGTAATTTAACCTTCTTTGTTTAATCTTCTCATCTGTAAAATAGCTGGAGAAGGAAATGGCAAACTACTCCAGTCTCTCTGCCAAGAAAGCTCTAAATGGGGTCACAAAAAGTCTGACATGACTGAACAACCACAACAACATCCAACAGAGAAAGGATTGATTTGTTTGACCCCAGAGGACAACCAAGAGCAATAAGTGCAAGTGATAAAAAGGCAAATTTAGATTTGTTGTCAGGGAAAATCTCTTTGTAGTTATTGCTGCTGGGTTCCTTTCATGTATGGGTTGAATAGAATGGCTGCTGAGATCCCTTCCAACCCTGGAATTCTGTGATTTCTAACAAGTGCAGTGAAGAAACAGTCCCTCCTCACTCCCAATGCCATAATTCAAAACAAGTGAATGTATCACTGATAAGGTCATTCCCTTTGTCCCCCAGGACTAACTTCTCAGATAAGATCATGACCTAGGACTAGACTGAAGAGCATCTAACTATTCTGGCTATACTCTTGTATGTTTGTGTGTCCTGGTTTTCTTTATAATTATATATATTCAACATATATTTCTCAGAGAGGCCTTTTGACAGAATCTGAGAGCTAGAAGCAAGTTTATTGGTAAATGTTTAACAAGCAGCTCTAAAAAGACACTATTAAGTTTAATCTATTATTGGCATTTTTTCATCACTTTCTTTTTTTAAATAAAATTAAAATTTTTTCCCATTTGAATTAGTTTATTTAGTCAATTTAGAAAATTATTCCTTGGTTACTATAATCACATTATTTCCCTCCCCTCCCCTCCACCCACTCTTCCCACAGCCCATGCGCAATTTCATTGGGTATTACTTGTGTCCTTGATCAGAACCTACTTCCATGTTGTTGTTTGTACTAGGATGTTCATTTAGAGTCTATATCCCCAACCATATCCCCTCAACCCATGTATTCAAGCAGTTGTTTTTCTTTATTGTTTTTACTCCCACAGTGTTTCCTCTGAACGTGGATAGTGGTTTTTGTCATATATTCCTCCAAATTGTTCAGGATCACTGCATTGCCACTAATGGAGAAGTCCATTACATTCGATTGTACCACAGTGTATCAGTCTCTGTGTATAATGTTTTCCTGGTTCTGCTCCTTTCACTCTGCATCAATTCCTGGAGGTTGTTCCAGTCCCTATAGAATTCCTCCACTTTATTATTCCTTTTAGCTCAATAGTATTCCATCACCAACATATAACACAATTTCTTCAGCCATTCTCCAATTAAAGGGCATCCCCTCATTTTCCAATTTTTGACCACCACAAAGAGCGCAGCTATGAAAATTTTTGTACATGTCTTTTCCCTTATTATCTCTTTGGGGTACAAACCCAGCAGTGCTATGGCTGGGTCAAAGGGCAGACAGTCTTTTATCACCCTTTGGGCATAGTTCCAAATTGCCCTCCAGAATGGTTGGATCAATTCACAACTCCACCAGCAATGCATTAATGTCCCAACTTTGCCAGCCACATCCCCTCCAGCATTCATGACATTGCTGTCTTGTTAGCCAATCTGCTAGGTGTGAGGTGATACCTCAGAGTTGTTTTGATTTGCATCTCTCTGATTATAAGAGATTTAGAACACTTTTTCATGTGCTTATTAATGGTTTTGATTTCTTTGACTGAAAATTGCCTATTCATGTCCCTTGCCCATTTATCAATTGAAGAATGGCTTGATTTTTTGTACAACTGGTTTACTCTTTATAAATTTGAGTAATTAGACCTTTGTCAGAGGTTTTTGTAATGAAGATTGTTTCCCAATTTGTTGCTTCCCTTCTAATTTTGGATGCATTAGTTTTGTTTGTGCAAAACCTTTTTAATTTGATGTAATCAAAATTATTTAAATTTTGTGATTTTTTTCTAGCTCTTGCTTGGTTTTGAAGTCTTTCCTTTCCCATAGATCTGACAAGTATACTATTCTGTTTTCACCTAATTTGCTTATAGTTTCCTTCTTTATATTCAGGTCATTCACCCATTCTGAGTTGATCTTGGTGTAGGGTGTGAGATGTTGATCCAAACCTAATTTCTCCCATATTGTCTTCCAATTTTACCAGCAGTTTTTATCAAATAGTGGGTTTTGGTCCCCAAAACTGGAATCTTTCAGCTTATCATAAACTGTCTTGCTGAGGTCACTTACCCCAAATCTGTTCCACTGATCCTCCTTTCTGTCTCTTAGCCAGTACCAAATTGTTTTGATGACCACTGCTTTATAGTATAGTTTGAGATCTAGGACTGCAAGTCCTCCTTCCTTTGCATTTTTTTTTCATGATTTCCCTGGATATCCTTGATCTTTTGTTCTTCCAAATGAACTTTGTTATTTTTTTTTCTAATTCAGTAAAAAAGTTTTTGGTAGTTCAATGGGTATGGCACTAAATAAGTAAATTAATTTGGGTAGGATTGTCATTTTTATTATATTAGCTCATCCCACCCATGAACAATCAATGTTTTTCTAATTGTTTAGATCTAGTTTTAATTGTGTGGAGAGTGTTTTATAATTGTGTTCATATAGTTCCTGTGTTTGTCTCGGCAGATAGATTCCTAAGTATTTTATATTGTCTAGGGTGATTTTAAATGGAATTTCTCTTTCTAATTCTTGCTGCTGAACTGGGTTGGAGATATATAGAAATGCTGATGACTTATGTGGATTTATTTTGTATCCTGCTACTTTGCTAAAGTTGTTGATTATTTCCACTAGTTTTTTGGTTGATTCTCTAGGATTCTTTAAGTAGACTATCATATCATCCACAAAGAGTGATAGCTTGGTCTCCTCATTGCCAATTTTAATACCTTAAATTTCTTTTTTCTTCTCTAATTGCTACTGCTAGTGTTTCTAGTACAATGTTAAATTAGTAGTAGTAGTAGTCTCTCGGTAACCGAGGATGACGATTGTCTTTGTGCGCTTTCATCTATGATGTAGATGAGTGTGCACAAAAAACACTTGTGTGTGAAGAAGATTTAAGTGGAAAAGTCGATGCACAGAGACAGTTCCACTCTCTCGAGTTGGAAGCCTGGGTCCATTGGCACGAAAAATCATTACACCTGGAGACTTCCTCAGCTGCATTGGATGGTCGTGTTGTCTTTTGTGCTCCAACACGCCCTAAGCAACCCACAGTGCTTTGCAGCGTTGCTCTCTCAGCCGTTGAACCTTCTTATTGGTTTCTTCTGTCTGTTCGGCCGAAGAATGTTAAATAATAGAGATAATAATGGGCATCCTTGTTTCACTCCTGATCTTACTGGGAAGGCTTCTAGTTTATGCCCATTGCAGATAATGTTTGCTGATAGTTTTAGATATATACAGTTTATTATTTTTAGGAAAGGCCCTTCTATTCCTATATTTTCTAGTGTTTTCAATAGGAATGGGTGTTGTATTTTATCAGAGGCTTTTTCTGCATCTATTGAGATAATCATGTGATTTTTGTCCATTTGCTTGTTAATATGGTCAATTATGTGGATGGTTTTCCCAATATTGAACCATCCTTGCATTCCTGGTATGAATCCTACCTGGTCATAGTGAATAACCCTTGTGATGACTTGCAGGAGTCTTTTTGCTAGTATCTTATTTAAGATTTTTACATCTATATTCATTAAGGATATTGGTCTATAATTTTCTTTCTGTTTTTGACCTGCCTGGCTTTGGAATCAGAACAATGTTTGTTACGTAAAATTAATTTGGTAGAACTCCTTTTTTGCTTATTCTGTCAAATAGTTTGTATAATATTGGGATTAGTTGTTCTTTGAATGCTTGATAGAATTCCTTTGTAAATCCATCTGGACCTGGGGATTTTTTTCTTAGGGAATTCTTTGATGGCTTGTTCAATTTCTTTTTCTGATATGGGGTTGTTTAGGTAATCTATTTCTTCCTCTGTTAGTCTAGGCAATTTATATTTTTGTAAGTATTCATCCATATCACCTAGATTGCCATATTTGTTGTCATATAAGTGGGCATAATAGTTTTTCAATGATTGCCTAAATTAAACTGACCAGTGCTTTGTCTATTTATTTTGTTTTTTCAAAGTACCAGCTTCTAGTCTTATTTATTAAATTAATAGTTCTTTGACTTTCAATTTTATTAATTTCTCCTTTGATTTTTAGGATTGCTAATTTAGTCTTCATCTGAGGATTTTTAATTTGTTCACTTTCTAGTTATTTAATTTGCATGCCCAATTCATTGACCTCTGCCCTCCCTAATTTGTCAACATGTGAACTCAAGGATATAAATTTGTCCCTGAGTACTGCTTTGGCTGCATCCCATAGGTTTTAAAAGGATGTCTCATTATTGTCATTTTCTTCAATGAAATTATTAATTGTTTTTATGATTTGTTCTTTAACCAATTTTGGAGAATCATATTGCTTAATTTCCAATTAATTTTTGATTTACCTCTCCATGTCCCCTTACTAATTATTATTTTCATTGCATTGTGATCTGAGAAGGTTGCATTTATTATTTCTTCTCTTTTGTACTAATTTGCAATGTTTTTATGCCCTAATACATGGTCAATTTTTGTGAACGTACCATGTGCTGCTGAAAAGGTGTATTCCTTTTTGTCCCTACTTATTTTTCTCCACATATCTACTAATTCTAATTTTTCTAAGATTTCATTCAATTCTCTTACCTCTTTCTTATTTATTTTTTTGGTTTGATTTATCTAGTTCAGATAGAGGAAGGTTCAGATCTCCCAATAGTATAGTTTTTCTATCTATTTCATCCTTGAATTCCACTAGTTTCTCCTTTAGAAATTTGGATGCTATGCCATTTGGTGCATACATGTTGAATACTGATATTTCCTCATTGTCTATACTGACTTTTATCAGGATGTAATTATCTTCCCTATCTCTTTTAACTAGATTTATTTTTACTTTGGCTTTGTCAGATATCATGATTGTGACTCCTGCCTTCTTTTTATCAGTTGATGCTGTAAAAATGGATTTGAATGCAGGACTCCAATCCCCAGAATCCTTTGCTCCACTTACCCAGAGTGCTTTGTAATCACACTGAATTCTCGCCTGGGAGAGAACATAAATGATTATTTAAAGGAGTTCTCCGCCTACTGAGGGGTCTTTTGGACTTCTGTTTTGGAGCAGACGTGGCTCTTCCATGATGTGAGATTATCTTGTCTACGCCTCTCTGGCCTAGGCACGTGTTTCTTACCCTGTATTTTCTTTAATCCTTAATCTTTAATAAACCTCATAAAAATATAATATTCCTTACAGAGAGAAACTAATTTCTACCTGCCTCAGTCTCCCCTAAATTTTAATCTTTACAGTTGGCAACCTAATGGGAGAAAAAGACTCTCAATCTTCTGATTCTTTTCTGATCTTAAGTTCAGCTTTTAATAGCTAATGCCTAGAAATTTTTTTGATCCACTTTTCTCTGGCCGAGGTTTTTTACCCTTGCAAAGCTGCTGCTCGTTCCAGCCATTAGATAGCTCATAGGCTCGCTCTGGACCTGTTGCGTTTGCCGCCCACCTGGCTGCTAAGTTCTGCCTGCCTGCCTGTTTCTCTGGCTCCTGCTCCTGGCCTATCACCTGGTGTCCAATCTCCCAGCCCTGCCTGCCTCTTTCTGCACCCCAGACCCATGAGCATGACCCCAGCCGGCTCATCACCCAGATCCTTGGAGCAGATCGCACAGTACTCGTTTCTACCAGCTGGTAACAGGGGTATTGACCAAGTGGGTGGATCATAGGAGGGGAGAGAGAAGAAACGGACTTTTCCAAGCAGGAACTTAAAAGCAATGGCTATTTTACAAGGATATCTTTTAATTGCATTGATCCTTTTATTGACTTCACCTGTGTTCCTTTTAGCTAACTTTGGGGAAAAAACTCTGCTTCTCAGCGAACTGAGAGCCAGGCCTAAAGACATACAGTCCTGGGTTAAAATCTGGCCTCAGATACTCCCCAGCTGTAGGGCCCTGGAAGGGTCCCTTAAACCCCATTGCTTAGCCCTTACCACTCTGCCTTCGAACAATAGACATTTAAATGGATAATTAAAAAAAAAACCAACCCCAAAGAACTTTGAAGAGACTAGAGGCTATATTCTAAGGCATTTCAGACTCCAATGGTTTATACAAATCTCTGTATTCTATTGCATTTTTCCTGATTGTTTTGATTAAGGTTTAACTTTGTGATTTTAAGTTCATATATTACTGGATTCAATAGTATTCTGTTATACTGTTCATTTAATGTACTGAGTTTTAAAAATTCTGTTGTTTCCCCCCTATAACTGTGCTGAACAAATATTATTGTAATTAAGCCCATATTAAAAAAAACAGTCTTTCTATTTTGACTTTGTAAATTGTCACATAGAGGATAGATGGACTTCAGGACTGGTTATAAATGCATAACAACCTTTGGAAAATTTAATGTGCTAAATATCTCAAATGATTTTAAGGGTTTTTTAAATATGATTTTTGGAATTGTTTTTAACAATCTCTGGTTATTTTTGCCTGCCCCTAACACGAGGTGTAAGGTCAATTCTAGCTGAAGTGAAATACATTTTATAACCCCCAACCTTCCTGCATTTCTAAATATGTGAATGGAAGTTGGGGCAGTTAATCTCAGGGCATTTGTACCCCTAAAAAGCCTCCAAAAAAGGAGCACCTCTCATTTATACTCTTCAGCTCACTATTTAACTTCCACCAGAATGATATATAGATTTCTTGATTATGTTCTTAACCCAAGATGAGTTTTACTTTGTTTAAAAAATATGTTTAAATACCAAGGTTGAAAGGATTGCTACGTTTGTAAAAAACTTGTGACAAATATCCATCAATTCATAGGCTTTTAAAAATGCCATACAGCAACTTATGTGAAATATGATAGTGTGTTTGTTTGCTATTGTAGTTAATTGGGCTATTGAGAATTTTGGGGATATTGATATCTACATATTTGTACTACTGTTCAATTCATTTGTCATACTCACAGTAGAGCATGGCCAGACATGAAGAGGAAATGGATCTCATTTTTGTTGAGAAAGCCTTGTATGCTATATTTTCTTAGCTGACACAGTGTGTCGATGATTATAAGCTACATTTTTGAATTTTTAAAACTCTTTTATTATATTTTTCTCGCATGTGCAATATATCTTTTCAGGTTTTTTATATATTTTTCTCTCTTTTTTATATTTGAAACACATGTCACCAGTATTAAGATTTTCTTTAACTTTTGACTTTTCAGTACTATAAGTTTAAAATACATTTGCTAATGCATACCCCAAAAAGCTTGTGACTATAAAAATGATGCCACTAATTATTTAAAAAATTATGGGACTTTGCTTAATGATTCTGTCTGATTTCAGGACAAGATATACAC
Organism: Monodelphis domestica; assembly: GCF_027887165.1. NCBI lineage: Eukaryota > Metazoa > Chordata > Mammalia > Didelphimorphia > Didelphidae > Monodelphis > Monodelphis domestica. The sequence continues at coordinate 327,042,012 of NC_077227.1, read as the reverse complement.
AACAGAGCCATTGCACAGAGCCAAAGAAAATCCAATCCAGGATGGATTGATGCACGTCTAGACCAATACAAAGGTTTTGAACCTAGTGTGAGACTTAGGGTTGCGACACTTGACTTATGTTAAGATGTAGGCCTTCCTTGTGTCCACACTCACTCTGAAGATACTCACAGAAATCTTGGCTCTGACAATCTGGTCCTCTTTTCTGCCTCTCATAGTGTGGTACCTTTCTGTAGTCCTGGCTACTGACTGGGCAAATGCATCATTGCTTAGATCATTTTAATTGGGCCCTGATTCAAGGACCTGTTGTAGATTTATTTTTCTTTTATATGAAATTTTTACACATAAGACTTTGATAGTCTATATTTTCATCCAGAAATTTTTCTTTTTTTGGATTTTTTCTGATACCTTTTTCATTTCTCTTACCAATTGATTCATATACCTCATTCCCCAGCCATGAATCCCTAAGTGATCCTGTATTTTTCAATCACCCTCTTAACAGGGGAATGTAAAAAAATCATTATTTAAATTGTAAAGTTTAAATTTTTTTTGAGAAGAATTTTAGGTAAAGAAAGATGATACCTCTCTGAATCCAGAACTGAACTGTTGGAGAAGACACAATGAAGAAGCCTCCAGACCACAAGCTGTACAAAAATGAACTTTGGGTGTGGTTGATTGAACATTTATTTGTATATATACTTTCATGCCAAAGGGAACTGCCCCCTAACTGGCTTTTTGTCAATGCGTCCAGCAGTTATTGGTTTTGTTCCTTTTTTTTCTCTTATCCTCAAATTATTGTAATCTTTAAATTATTTATGTTTTTATGATCCTTTGGGGAAGTCCTCCCCAGACGATCAAACGGAGGAATGTAAAAATGGATTTGAATCCAGGACTCCAATGCCCAAAATCCTTTGCTCCACTTACCCAGAGTGCTTTGTAATCACACTGAATTCTCACCTGGGCGAGAACACAAATGATTATTTAAAGGAGTTCTCCGCCTACTGAGGGGTCTTTTGGACTTCCGTTTTGGAGTGGCTCTTCCATGATGTGAGATTATCTTGTCTAGGTCTCTCTGGCCTAGGCACGTGTTTCTTATCCTGTATTTTCTTTAATCCTTAATCTTTAATAAACCTCAATAAAAATATAATACTCCTTATAGAGAGAAACTAATTTCTACCTGCCTCAGTCTCCCCTAAATTTTAATCTTTACAATGCCCAATGGATTTGGCTCCATCCTCTTACTTTCATCCTATGCTTATCTATCTTCCTCATGTGTGTTTCTTGTTGACAGCATATGGTAGGGTTTTGGATTCTAATCCACTCTGCTATTCGCTTGTGTTTTATTGGTGAGTTCATTCCATTCCCATTCAGAGTTATGATTACTAGCTGTGTATTTCCCAGCATTTTGATTTTTACTCCTGGTCCTGCCTTTGCTTCTTTCACTATTTCCTTCTACACCAATGTTTGTTTTTAATCAATCCCCCTAGTTTCCACCCTTATTTTACGTCCTTTTCGACCCCCTCCCTTCTTATTCTCCCCCTTATTCTCCTTGCAGTCTTTCTAAAACTATCCCCCACCCTCTCCCTCCCTTGTACTGCTTCCCTCCCCATCAGTCCATTTGTTACCCTTCTACTCCCCTATAGGTGCAAATCTATTCTATGCCTCAGTGGATTGGATTGGAACTCTTTGGGTCAATTTCAATGCACATAAGAGTTGAGTATTTCCTATCTTCAACCTCTTTACCCTTCCAGTGTATTGATATTCCCCCCCTCCCGCCATGAGCTTCTTTGTGACATATAAATTTACCCCCTTTTGTTTATTTTCCCATTTCTTTTAGTATTAACCTCTTTTTTAGCTCTAGTTATATATATATATATATATATATACATACACATGTATATGTATTTATACATACATATATCTATATACCTATTTATGTCTTGTCATTTCATCCTATACAGTTTGTTACTGTTCCCTCTAGCTGCCCAGTTGAAAATAACAATTTTTAAGAGTTACCAATGACCTCTTTTCTTATAGGGATACATATCATTTTAACTTATTGAGTCTCTTTAAAAAAAGGGTTTTTGTTTTATTTTGTTTTTCTTTTTTCCCTTTTTTAAAATTACCTTTTGATGATTCTCTTGAGTTCTGTGCTTGGGCATCAAATTTTCTGTTTAGGTCTGGTCTTTTCTTTACAAATTCTTAGAATTCTTCTATTTTGTTGAATGACCATACTTTCCCCGGTAAGAATTTAGTCAGTTTTGCTGGGTAGTTGATTCTTGGTTGTAAACCTAGTTTTCTTGCTTTCCAGAATATCATATTCCATGCCTTTCGGTCCTTCAGTGTGGATGCAGCCAGATCCTGTGTTATCCTTACTGTGATCCATTGTATCTGAATGACTTCTTGGCAGCTTATAATATCATAGTTCTTGAATTTAGTTATACCATTCCTCAGTGTTGTCCGTTGGGTGTTAAATACAGGAAGTGATCTGTGGATTCTTTCAATCTTCGCTTTTCCCTCTTGTTCTAGAATATTGGGGCAGTTTTCCTGGATAATTTCCTGTAGTATTATGTCCAGGCTTTTTCTTTTGTCATGTTCTTCTGGTAGACCAATGATTCTTAAATTGTCTCTCCTTGAACAATTTTCTAAATCCTCTGTTTTGTGAATTAGATGCTTCATATTTTCCTCAATTTTTTCATTCTTTTGGTTTTGTTTTATAGTGTCCTGCTGCCTTGTGAAGTCACTTAATTCTAGTTGTTGTATTCTGCTTCTTAAAGACTGGATTTCATCTCTGGCTTTTTGGTCATCCATCTCCTTCTGGTCTGATTTTCTTTGGAGGTCATCTTTCATCCTCTTTATCTCATCTCTCATCTCCTTTGCCTCATTTTCCATCTTCTTTGCCTCATCTTTCATTCCCTTTGCCTCATTTTCAAGCTGGTTGATTGTGGCTTTCAAGACACTATTTTCTATTTCCAGATGACTTATCTTAGTTTTAAAATTCTTTTCCCAATTGTATTCAGCCTCTCTTAATTGTGTTTTGAATTGCATTTTGAATTCTTCCAAAGACTGTATCCAATTCACTGGGATTTCTGTTTGTTTTTTGTTTGTTTTTTGCTTGCCTTCTCCTCTGTTCCATTTGTTCTTGGTTTGTTGCCTGTACAGAAGCTGTCGATTGTAATTTCTTTCTTCTTTTTCTGTTGTTTGCTCATATTTGCCCCTTCCTTGCTCCCTGTATTTGTCTGTGCTCTTGTTCCTCTCATTTTTTTGGTTTTGGGGCTTTCTGTCAGTCTCTCCTCTTAGAGCTTTGTCAGATCTCTCAGTGCAGTCTCTGGGGGAGGATTGTTGGAGTTTGATCATCCCTGTCCCCTGGAGGCTTTTGATTGGATTAAAGTCCAGCAGTCAGTGAGGAAGGGGTTATTGGAGCTTGGGCTTCCCTGAGCTCTGAAGACTTTTCATGGGATTAAGTTCAGCTGGATGTGCTCTGAGGCCAAAACCTCCTGGAAGGCTGAAGCAATATGGAGGGTCTCTGCAGCTCTGACCAGGCTGCCAGCTCTGTGCTCCCTCTCCAGCTCCTTCCCTGCCACCTGTGTTAGATGCTCTGAGACTGGCACAGCTCTGCCCATAAAGTACACCCTCCAGACCAGCTCCTTTGCCTGCCCAGATGTTCCTGCTGCCCCTGGAGGCTTAGCACTCTAGGTATGGAGGGGGGAGAAGTCCTGGGACCTTCTTTCTACTTTCCCTGTAAACCCAAGTGTTCTTGGATTCTGGCTTTTTTTGGGGGGTGGGACGTACCTTTTGACTTGAGTCCAGCAGGAGGGTTTCTTGGCTCTGTCTTGTTGTTAGGCTTGATTTTCAGTCCCCTAGGAGCATTCAGTTTGTGATCAGTAAGGAAGGTTATTCAGAGGTCTGAACTTCTGCTGCTTCTAAGCCACCATCTTGACTCCGCCTCTTTCTTCACTTTCTTAAGGCTCAACAATGAATAAAACAATACAGAGAGCTGTTATTTGTAGTTTTCTTGATTTTCAAGTTGCAAATGCACACAGTGAAAATTTAACAATCAGCTGTAGACAGCTAGTTCAAGCTGGCTCTAGTATGCCTCTTTGACAGGAGGAATCTTAGAGTAATAAAGTCAAACATCCGAGTCAAGAGGGACCCTAAAATCATGGATTATTAATTTTAGAAGTAGCCTTTCTGATCATCTCATTCTCATTTTTGCTTATTTTCAAAGTTTAAAAAGTTTTTTATGTATAATATATCATTTGAGGTTTACAACAGCCCCATGAGTTAAGTTGTGCAGATTCTATTATTTCTATCTTAGAGATGAGAAAAGCAGAGCTCATGAAATGTATGTAACTTGTCCATGCTCAAATAGGTAGTAAGTGAGGCAAGATTTGAATACAGTTCTCTGTTAGCACCAAGTCCAGTGGTCTTGGACTGCTTGACTGTCTTTCTGAGTCTTTATTTTATAGATTTGGAAAATCAAGGCCAGAAAAGGAAAGAATGATCAAGGGTCCAGGACTACTTAACAACCACCATGGGACCAAAACTCGGCTGTATCCTTCCAGAATCCATTCTTTAATACCATTCCTGCAACATTTTTACTTTATAAAATATCATTTTTGACAAGGAAAGAAATTTGAGTTATTTGGAAACAGAAAGGACCTGCTGAAAGTAGCTCTTGATGAAGTTTAGGCATAGCGATTATAACATTTGGGAACCATGTATATCCAAGAAAGCAGCCACTCTAGCTGATAAGTATCCAGCTTGGGGAATTAAGAGAAATGACTAATGTACCTACTGAACCGTTTATAATTATTTTTATGAAATCCTGGTCACTAGAGTAGATACTAGGTGATGAGAAAACAGCAAACATGTAGCAAATATTCAAAACACGGGCAAAAGCAGAGGAGTAATTCCAAGAACCAATACCTCTCCCCACCTCGCCTACCTCTGGCCTCCCAAACCCTGACATAAACATTCAGAAAAATAATGTGACAAGCAGTGCAAGAAAATCAACAAGCCTACAGAAGATAGGAAATGAGGAACAAGGAGCCCATGGATTTATAAGGACAAAGAGGATGGTTTGGATTCTTCTTTGCTTCACAACTACAAAACACACACACACACACAATCATGGATTTTTGAGGAAGTGCAGAGATGCACAGTAAAATGTTCTGTAGAAATTAATTCAAGACTTTTGAATGAATAAATGGAGAGTGGAGTAAGCAGAACCAGAAATACATCATACACAATGACTATCTAAATACAAATTGAAAAAACAACAAAAAAGATATACTGATCAAGACTGGCTTTGGAGAAGAAAAAATAAAATGAATCTCTCTCCCATCTCTGGAGAGATGGAGGGACTGTAGGTGTGGCATACTGTGTTAGTTCTCCTGAATTGCTTCCCCCCCCCTCTTTTTTTAAGTCCTTTGTCACAAATTCATTGGACAGAGGAAAGGGAAATGCAAGGCCTATATTTGGAAATGAAGATGGCACAATAAGAAAAGTCAATATTTTCAAAGAAAAAAAAATGAGATTATTCAAAGACAAGAGCTAAGGTAGCCTCCCAACAAAGTACCCTGCTCCAGATTGTTGCAGATCCTCTTTCTCTGGGGGGTGGTCTGACATTGAAGAAGGGAGTCAGGCTTTTCTTGTACTCTCTGGAAATAATGACCCAAATCCAGAACAGAACTACTGAAAAAATCTCTAAAATATAGATTAGGCATAGTTCACGAATAAATTATTGTTATTCAGTCATTTCAATCATGTCTTACTCTTCATGGTGCCATTTGGGGTTCTATTGGCAAAGATACTGGAATGTGTTGCCATTTTCTTCTCCAGCTTATTTTACAGATGAGGAAACTGAGGGAAATGTGGTGAAGTGTTGTGCCCAGGGTCGCACAGCTAGTATCTGAGGTCAAATTTGAACTCAGGTCTTCTTGACTCCAGACCTAGTGCCCTATACACTGCACCATCTAGTTGCCTTTTACATGAATAAAGGCTCCCCTTAAAGATATATACAGTGCTATGAAGGATAGCTTGAAAAGGGGAGAGCCTGGAGGCACACAAATCACAAGAGGAGGGCTATTCCAACAATTGGTGAGGGCTTTCATTTCTGTCCTTCAGTATCCCCTATTCACTTAGTGCAGATTGAATAGGATCATAGACTTGGAGCTGGAGGGACTTTAAAGGTCATCTAGTGCTATTTGAATTTGAAATATGAGGAAACTGAGGTCCAGAGAGGTAAAGCCACTTCTCTAAGGGAAAAAGCAGCAAAGCCATCTCTCAGACCCATATCCTCAGCCTCCCAATTCATCTGTCCTCTCAGGGTACCATGTTGTCTCCCTTGCTTATTCTCTTAACATTGAATTTATCATTAATCTGGGCATGTCCACAAGTCTTGCCTGGTAATCTGTAGTATGGCATTTTGCCAAATGGTCTTGAAACTGTGAGCCCTTTCTAAAAATTTCTACCAGAATCCCTTCTTTTCGGTCCAGTATGGCTCTTAACTAGGTGATGCAATGGATAGAGTACTCAGTTTAGAATCAGGAAGACTCCTCTTCTCGAGTTCAAATTTGGCCTCAGTTATTTACTACCTGTATGACTTCAGGCAAATCATTCCACATACTTTTTCTCAGTTTCTTCATCTATAAATGAGCTGAAGAAGGCAAGAAACCCCCAAATGTGGTGATAAAGAATCAGATATAACTGAAAACAACTGAACATTAAAAATATTGAACCAAGAATCTATTATGAATGGTTTGTTTTTTTTAAAGATATATCTTCAATTTAACAGGATATCAATGCCAGCCTACACATTTGTGTCCTTTCCTTTGTCTCTTGCTATAATTTATTAGTTTCATTGACATTTTACTTTCTTTTTTGTATTTTTTTGCATTACTCTCACTACCAACCAAATTCTTTCCACATCTTTTCCTTCCCCAAATAAAAGTTCTCCTCTGTGACAAAGTCAAGCAAAACAAATGAACACATTGAGTTTGTCTTAAAATACAAAGTTCCTTTTGCACCTTTATAATATTTCTTTAAAAAAAAAAAGAAAATCTACTTCATTCTCATTCTTCTAGAATTGTCATCAGCCTTTTCATTAATAAGAATTCTTGTTTTTCAAAGCTATTTTCCAAATGTAGTGTGCCTGAATAAATTGTTCTCCTGATTCTGTTCCCATAGCTCTGTTTCAGTTCATGTGAGTCTTCCCAGACTTTTCTGAATTAATTTCTTTTGTCTCTTATTATGTCTCTTATTATAATAATACTAACTAATGTACACTACTATTCAGTTCATTTTTGCATGTTCCACAATTTGTCAATAATTCCTCAGTTGGAAAAGCATTCACTTTGTTTCTTGTTCTTTGCCACAGTAAGAAGTGTGACCCCAAATATCTTTTTTTTTTTTAACTCTTACCTTCCGTCTTGGAGTCAAAGGCAGAAGAGTGGTAAGGGCTAGGCAATGGGGGTCAAGTGACTTGCCCAGGGTCACACAGCTGGGAAGTGTCTGAGGTCACATTTGAACCCAGGACCTTCCGTCTCCAAGTCCGAATCTCAATCCACTGAGCTACCCAACTGCCCCCCCCCCACCCCAAATATCTTTTTACAGATGGGTCCTTTTCTTTCTTTGAAATCTTTGTGTTTTGTGCCCACCTGTGGCAACGGGAAGAGGCAACCCCACCACTGCCTCCTAGTGCCCTAGCACCACAGAAGCCCAGGTCTGAGCAGTGAGACAGAAGAATGTGAGATACCAAAATAGAGGACGCTGCTTGGAGAAGGTCATACCTGCCGCTTGCTGGGAACAGAATTAGTGGTCTCTGTTGAGTCCTTAGTTTCCCATTCTGTCAAGTGAGAAATAAATCTGGTTTTCCATTTCTTGTTCTCTAAGAATTGGTTTTCTTTCTGTTTTTCATTTGGAAAGAAACTAGTTCTTCTAAGATATCTTAGATATCATGTATTGTTCCTCTGTGTCCCATGAAGGATTAAATGTAAGGGAGAAAGAAAGATAGATACAGATGTAGATGTGCATATAGATAAAGAGATACATGTATATCACTGGTGACACCTACAAACAAGCATATATGCACATACATACATGTAGGTGGTACAATGGATAGAAGGCTTGGCCTGGAGTCCAGAAGACTTGAATTCAAATCTAGCCTCTGGCACTCACTAGCTCAATGACCTTGGATAAATTGTTTGACCTTTATTTGCCTCAGGTTCCTCAGTTGTAAGTGAGGATAATAATAGCAACTACTTCCCAGGATTGTTGTGAGGATCAACTGAGAAAAAAAATATGTATATATATATATGCATATAGATATAGTTATTAGCACAGTGCCTAGCACATAGTAAGCACTCTATAAATACTAGCTATTATTATTATTATATGTGTGAGTACATGTATGTGTGTGGGTGTTCCAAAGAGAGACAGACAGAGATAGAAAGAGATTCTCTTTCCATTGCTGGACTTTTCTCTGTTGGGAGCTTGAAGTGAAAAAGAGATTTTATTTATTCATATTTTATAACTTTCCAAAAGCAGAGAAATGCCAAGAGAATCTGGACCAATAATTAAAAGTAATGCGCCTGCTTCTAGCAGTCATGATGGAAGAAGGGGAAGGGAGCTGAGTTTGATTCCCTCCTTCAGTTCCCTCTGATTTCTTTGGCTCTTCCCTGGCAGGTTTAAAGGAAGTCCCTCCCCACAAGGGTAGTGCTTGAGGGATGTAACTAGAGGGCAGGTAATATTTGAAGGGGATACTTGGAAGAAAACATTTTTGCCCCCCCCCAGGGGCAAAGAATGGGGGCCAGCTGAGAGAGGGTGGTAGCTAGTCCTTCCATGATTACCATCCTTTCCTTTTCCAGAACACACTATTAAAAACATACCACCTTGGGAGGGAGACAACAAGAATCATGTAAGTATGGGAAAAGGTTAAAAGATAAAATTAAACAAAAAAGAAAGAAAAATACCAATTCCACTGTCCAAAGTGGGAACTTGTCTAGGGATTTAAAAACAAACAAACATATTTTTAAAAGAATTTGTTTTCTCTAATAATTTGAAAGCTCTTTCTTGTATCTTTTAAGCTGGATTTTCCAGCATGATTTCTACAAGCATGTAGATGGCCTGACTCTGAACGTTTTAATTTTTTACTTTTAATACTTTGTTTTCTGTGCTGGTGCTTTGTATTTGGAAATGATTTTTAGCTCAACAGTCTTTCTACTCTTGGGAAGAATTTTTGCCTACTGAGTTTTTTAACATACAATCTGATTTCTCTTCAAAATACAGTATACTTTTGTTTCTTTCCCCTTGAAATTTTGCAGCCTAAATTTGTTTTTATTCTTTTTTTTGCTTGGTATTTGGATTTCTGGTCATACAGAGAGAGTTGTCTCCATTGGATTCAATTTATGCAATTCTTATGTGAATTTATATTTGAAAGCTGAGATTCAACAGACCACATTTCAGTACACACTACACAGTCTGGCATATAGTAGGTGTTTAATAAATGTTTATTAACTGACACTGCATTCCATGAGACTAATTGTAACACTAAATTCTAGTTAGTTGCTTGTCACTGTACAAATTGACTTTGCTATTGTCTTTGTTCCCAATTTGCATATTTGCTTCACTGTTACTTGCTAAATGCCACTTTCTTATAGCATTACTTTGTTGTAATATTGAATGTCTTGTTTTCTTCTTTATTGTGAATTTGGTTTTAAACATTATGGATCTATATATTTAAAAGATGAGGTATAAGTTACTGGAAAAATATTCTGATGTTTTTGAATTAAAAACTCATAAAAGTTTCTTAATTTTAGGGGTAGACCGGGAGAATAGATATAAAAACACAATAAGGACATCATGGAATTAGGAGACTACAAGGTAATCATAGCAATGTCAAGGCTGGGGAGAATACCTCTGTAAAAATCAACAGGTCTTGGCAACATATTGGAAATGGGGAGTAGTGGGGGGACATTGAGGAGTCTAGGATGACTCCTAGGTCACAGAAAACCCTGGGAAGGACCTTTAGAGATTTTCTAGACCAACTATCTCATTTTAGAATTTAGAATCTCAATTTAGAAATAAAGAAACTGAGGCAGCATTATATAAAATATGTATTTATATACAATTATATAAATAAAGAAACTGAGGCATTATTATATAATAGGCACAGAGCCTTTGAAAACTAAGGGATCTTTGAAAACAATCTGAACCATGTTGGGTTTTTTAAAAACTTCTGTGATTGAAAACTATAATAAAAATGTTTTTTGGGGGGTGCCAAAAAAGTCTAATTATTTTATAGATGAAGAACTTAGCCCAAGAAAGATTCAGTGATTTGCTGACTGTCACACAAGTTTAAAGTCAAAGTTGATCTTTGACCAAGGGTCCTTTGGTCATAAGATCCAGTGATCATAATAAGATCATAAGAGAGTTCTGAAGAGCCTCCCACATACCTTCCCAGTCCAATGCCCTACTTCCTAGTTCTGGCCCTTCCTCTGGGTCAGGCTGGGCTCCAAGATGGAAAGCTGTTTTTGCACTGTGAGACCTTATTCAGATTTTGGTAGGACCAGCTGTTACCTAACTAAAAACCAGATTGGTATAATTAGAATCTACTCAAAACTGAAACTCACTTTGATCCACCTGTGTCTTTCTTTTATTCAGACCTCTTCCTCACCTTATGGTAAAAGTTACAAAATAGATTTGCATATTTTTCTTGCCATTTACATCTATTCCCATTTTTGTTTGTGGAGCTAGATTTAGTTTATGCTACATATTGCCCAGACTTTATTATACCAAAGCAAATTAACATTCATTTAGTTTTGAGATCTAAGGGAGAATTTTATGACACTCTGAGATATTTAAGTGGACTTAGGAAAGATTAACTTTCAACCATCAAATATTTGAAGGGCTGTCTTGGGGAAGAGGAAGAAAATATTTTGTTAGAAGAACTGGGAGAACTGGGTAGAACATGTAGAAGGGGGGAAATTTCATCTATCTGTTAAGAAAAGAAACTAAAAATAAGAACTGTCCAATGATAGACTGTGTTGCCTTGGAAGCCAGTGAGTCCACAATCACTAGACATATTAGAACAATCCTGAATAACTGGTGGTCAGAAATGATGAAGGAAGCTAGCTGGGAAAAAGGAATAATGCAGTGGAAAGATCAATGGACTGGAAACCAGAAGATCCAAGTTCTTTTTCTGACTTTTTTATAATCTCTGTGACCTTGTGTGAGTCACCATATGTCCTGGGATCTGAGTTTCTTATACTTCCATAAAATGGGCACATTAAGAATTGTATTATCTATCTTACATAATATCACTTAGTAAACTGTCTATGGAAATGTGATTTATTATTTTTTTTAGACAGCAATACTCTAAAAGATTAGAGATTGTGTCAGGTGACTGCTGAGATTCTGTGACTCTGGAGGGCAAGGAGGAAGGTGGTGTAGAATAGCAGAAAGCCCACTGGTCTTAGAATAAGGAGATGACTATATAGGAATTTATCATCTCTGATACTTAAGAGCTTTGTGACCTCACATAAGTGGTCACTTGAGCTCTCACTTTTCCTCATCTAAAAAATGGGGCTAACAGTATTTTTGGTACCTATCTCATAGAGTTGTTACAAAGATTAAATAAAATAATGTATGCCAAGCTTAAGTTTAATTTCCCCAAAAATAAAAAGTCAATTAAAAAATCAAAATGTTAAAAAGCACACTAATACCTAATTCTAGTTAGTATGTTTTTCATGTGTTTTTTTCCACAACTAGGCATTCAAAACATCATGATATTGAAAAATTAAAAATTACTCTTATGCTACTCATGAAAAAAATATAAATGTCAGTCTTTATTATTATAGAAAAAAGCATCTTTTTCATCTTACCTGATGGAATTTAGATAGAAATGACCTTGGGGAAATCACTATCTTACCATTATTCTTTTATATTTAAAATTTTATGGACAATTAGAGGGTCAAATTAAATAATTGCTTTGTAGTTGATTTAAAGTATTGGCATATGCCCAAAGGGCGATAAAAGAATGTCTACCCTTTGATCCAGCCATAGCACTGCTGGGTCTGTACCCCAAAGAGATAAGGGACAAAAAGACTTGTACAAAAATATTCATAGCTGCGCTCTTTGTGGTGGCCAAAAATTGGAAAACGAGGGGATGCCCATCAATTGGGGAATGGCTGAGCAAATTGTGGTATATGTTGGTGATGGAATACTATTGTGCTAAAAGGAATAATAAAGTGGAGGAGTTCCATGGAGACTGGAACAACCTCCAGGAAGTGATGCAGAGCGAGAGGAGCAGAACCAGGAGAACATTGTACACAGAGACTAATACACTGTGGTACAATCGAACGTAATGGACTTCTCCATTAGTGGCGGTGTAATGTCCCTGAACAATCTGCAGGGATCTAGGAGAGAAACACTATTCATAAGCAGAGGACAAACTGAGGGAGTAAAAACACTGAGGAAAAGCAACTGCCTGACTACAGCGGTTGAGAGGACATGATGGAGGAGAGACTCTAAACAAAACTCTAATGCAAATATTAACAACATGGCAATGGGTTCGAATCAAGAACACATGTGATACCCAGTGGAATCACACGTTGGCTACGGGGGGGGGGGGGTGGGAGGGAGGAAAAGAAAATGATCTTTGTCTTTAATGAATAATGCATGGAAATGATCAAATAAAATACTATTAAAAAATAAAGTATTGGCATATGAATGTATCTTCTATAGATTCACAAAAAAGCCCCCTCAGTACAACTCAGAGTCAGTGATGATGAAGGGAATAATATGTAATTCATCTTGTTCTTACTTTATTTTAAATCACTGCCTTAGATCTCTCTATATTTCAAAAGTTTTCCCCCCCCTTTTTTTTTTGGTTGACTAAAGTTTAAAGATGATGAGAATTTAGTATAGTGATATCTGTTAAAAATATTATTCTTAAGTTTTTATGGATCAATATTATGTCAGGGTGGCTGTGGGTAACAGTTGAGCAACCATGACATTAGTCTGGCTCTAGTACAGTTCATTGTTTGCATTTTCAAGGAAAAGTTGAGGTCTATATTAATGGTATGAGGATTTCTCATCTATGAGTTCATGAAAGAAATAGGTTTTCTTCTTTCCTTCCTTCCTTTCTCTCTCTCTCTCTCTCTCTCTCTCTCTCTCTCTCTCTCTCTCTCTCTCTCTCTCTCTCTCTCTCTCTCTCTCTCTCTCTCTCTCTCTTCTGTCTTAGAATTGATACTAAGTATGAGTTCCAAGGCAGAAGATCAGTAAAGCCTAGACAATTGGGGATAAGTGACTTACTTACCCATGTTCACATAGCTAGTAAGTGTCTGAGACTAAATTTGAAACCAAGATCTTCCATCTCCTGGTCTAGCTCTCTTATCCACTGACCCACCCCCTACCTATCACAAAAAAAGTTTCTGATATAATTCTAACCATATCTTGAAATCATATCAAATCATATCTTGAAAGGTATTTGCTAAATGCTAAATTTTTTATTATCATTTGATCTTTTCCTTGATTTCATTGGCTTTCAAATATGATATATTTTTTTTAAACCCTTACCTTCCATCTTGGAGTCAATACTGTGTATTGGCTCCAAGGCAGAAGAGTGGTAAGGGCTAAGCAATGGGGGTCAAGTGACTTGCCCAGGGTCACACAGCTGGGAAGTGTCTGAGGCCAGATTTGAACCTAGTCAAATATGATATTATTTAAAGAAATTGCTCTGGAAGTTCTGGTCATATGCCGTTGTCCAAGTCACCTCTCTCTGATTGCATTTCCTCATTTAGAGAATGAGAGATAAAGGATCATCTACCCCATTCTAAAGGAACTTTAAAAACATAACAATCTTTTTTTAATTTGCAAAGTTTAGATAATATGCTTATTGCCTTAATAGTGAGCCCCACTTTAAGCAAATCCAATATGTGAGAATGCCGAATTAAGCAGCAAGAAGCAGCACTGAAGTGTTTACTATGTGACAGGGACCATACTTACAAAATAATTGCTTCCCCAAAAGATCCACAACTGTCTTCCTTTAAGTAGAAAGTTTCACTTGCATAATGAAAAGAGGATCCCAAACAATATGCCATGCACATAGCAGAAATATAATATTTGGTAAAAGTAATCATTTTTTCAGTAGTGCTTCTATTGTGTAAAATGAGGTCCATCTGCACCATTATCTGCCCACTAGTTTATTCCTTACTGGAAAATCCTCGGCCTCTACCTTCTATAACCTTCCTGGTCTCCTGAGGGATGCACAGAGCACCTCAGACCTAGAGAAGGTTTCTTTGTTTGTTTGTTCATTTTTTAAAAAAAGCCAACCACCCGACAGAGGGAAGACATCCTGTGTGATCCCTCCAGGGCTCAGGAACAGTCTTATACAAGCAGGAGGCCTTGGAGAAATCTCCCAGCTGGAACTTCTACCGATGGAGACTGATCAATGCATAAATGAGCTACGTGCCGGTCTCCAACTTTCTGGGGAAGTTTCTGAGTATAACTTTGAATTATGTATGTATTTTGGTCCTCTGAGAAAGCCCCACTCCATCTTCTGTGGGCCTTTCTCCTTTACCTTGGAGAACTCTGAGGCACACCCTGGGTGGGGAAGGGCCGCCATATCTTTTAGATAAGTCTTTGGAGAGAAATAAAAATCAAGGACAGGGCTTGGACTCTCCCTGCTCCTGGCCAATGTTGAACAGCCCCTCCTGCTACCCACTGGGCTTTGCCTTTCTGGGACTGCCCAGGTTCCATTCAGGGCTTGTCAATCTGCACCCTGACAGTTACAGGGACGCTACAGGCTTCGCAGTTGGAGATCGGTGTGCTGCTGGCACAACTCAATCCCCAGTGCTCCCTGCAAATGAGGTCTCCTGGGGTGGTGGCGGGGGGTTTCGGGGGGTAGCAGGCCATGCCGCAGCTGTGGATCAACATTCCGATTTTGCCACCCTGGTATTACAAGGCGGAACATTCCCAAACATTCTTTATGTATGTATTCAGATTCAGCTTATTGTTATTCTTCACTGTCAGGGCAAATGCGAGATTCAGAGTGTCTGGCTCCCTAACAAGTCCTGGGAAATGACACAAGAGTTTTTTTTTTCCCCTTTCCCTGAAATCATGCCTGATTAAGGCAGCTAAGATGACATTCTCTTCCTCTGCCTCTCTCCGTAGCTTTCAGAATTAGTGGCATCTCTCCTCTTTAGAATCATTCTTGTCAATGAATCGGCGTAGATTAGAGCAGGCCTCACAGGTTAATCTATAGACAGCTGTTGGAGCTCTATTGACCCTTCTAAAGATTCCTTTAGAGCTGGGAATGTTTTATTGCCCCTCTGAATAAACAAGAGAATATAGGCTCTAGACTGCCCTTAACTCTTTGGGTTATAAATCAAACACTCACGGAGATAAAGGAACACAGATCTTTGTGGAAGGGGGATGGAATGGCCTGCCAATCCAAGTTCTGAATTCTAATTCTGGCTATGTCAGGAACCACCAAAGGGAATGTTTGGAATGGCATGCAATGGTAGCTTGGAGAGAAGATTTCAGGAGGGACATGAAGGCTATTTTCAAATACCTAAAAAGCTTTCACATAGAACAAGAAAAGCATTCATTCACATTTTTGTAATCTTTGAGATTTACAGGTTAAAAGGAGAGAAGTAGTGCAAATATTTTGATCTACTGCTCCATTTTATAGATGAGAAAATTCTCTCTGCCATTTGAATCTGGCTTCATTCATGGTATTTCCCCAATTTTAGGGGTCTCTTGCACCCCAATTCTATTTAGCCACTTAATGGTCAGATTAGGTATTATAATGGAATATTTACTTCAAAGGTATAGCCAGAATAATCATACAAACATTCCCCTCAACATATGAGGGCATAATTCCAAATAGGGAAGGAGTTCAGGCCACAGCTTAACTCATTTCCTATAGAGCCCAGTCCCCATCAAGTTTCAAGCCCACAGTCACCCTGAGGTTGATTAGCAGGCACCCTTGCCTTCTAGGGGCTTCCCTGCTGGGCTGGTTGGTTGCAGATCCAACCTAGAATCCTGCCTCAAAGGCTTGAATCTGGGTCGGGTAGGGATTCTCCCACCTGTGCTTGTAAGTGAAAAAGACAAATGAAACCAAACAAACCAACATGGAACCTGAACATGATTTTTCTGGGCCACAAAATAAAAGGGAGTAACCAATCCACCAATCCATGGCACTCCCTTTCAAGCTGGGGATAAACTTGGACCTTCACCCTCTTGGGACTGTACAGAGGGAAAAAAAAGTGTCCAACTTGGGCAGTTTGGGTCTATTTCTGCTACCAATCAAAAAAGGCTAAACCCCACTGTGTAGTGGGGGAATAAAAAGCATCTCTCCCAGAAGCTTCCATTTTAGGTGATCTGGGCTCTAATCCACTATTACTCAGAATTTGTAGGTGAGGTTACTCTCTACCAATGTACCTCCTGAGCCACTTATATAGTCTTTTTTTTTTAACCCTTACTTTCTGTTTTTGTATGAATTCTAAGACAGAAGAACAGCAAAATCTAGGCAAATGGGGTTAAGTGACTTGCCCAAGGTCATCCAGATAGATATGTTTGAGGTCGGATTTGAACCTAGGTCCTCTTGACTCCAGGCCTGGTTTTCTTTCTACTGTGCCACCTAGCTGCTCATATAACTTGTATAGTTTTAAGAATTGCTTAGAGCCCTAAAAAGTTAAATAACTTGTCTAGGGAAGACTCAAGTAGTCAGAATATGTCAGAGGAAGGACTTGAACCTAGGTCTTTCTGGATCCAAAATCAGCTTTCTGGCCATTGTGTCTCACTACATCTACGCAGAGGTTGTTGTGAGGACTAAATGAAATAATGTATATAAATCTCTTTGCAAATTTTCAAGTTGTATATAAATGCCAACCCTTATCATCATTAGCATCTAGTGACTTGCCCATTGCTAGCAAGTTCAGTGCTACAACCCATCCTGCCTCCGTGTACCAGAGTGAATGTGTTTGTTCTAAATGGCTCCAAAGGGGAGAAGTTATAGGAAGGCAAATTTTGATTGAATATAAGCAAGAGCCTCCAGACAACTGCACGACACGGATTGCCTTCAGAAGCAAAGGCTGGATGACTTGAATTTTCAGGAGAGATTCATGGCTCAGGTTCTCATCGGACTAGGTAACCTCCGAGGTTTCATCTTAGAGGTTCTGTAGTTATACATATTTTTGAACAGTTACAGCATTCTATTCAGGTTTAGCTAACATGAACAAAGGCTACCTGGCATGATTTTTAGAGGTATTTGAAAAAGCCTTCTTGACTTCACAAATCTCCAATGGTCTGCCCAATGTTCTACCATTTGAATGGAGTCATTAACCTCCAGTGGAGCTGGGAGAAAGAGGGAAACTGCTAGGGGACATAGCACAATAGCTATATCCATTTGCCACATCCAGTCCTGACCTCTTTTCTAAACTCCATTGTGGAATTTCCAACTCCCTGCTGGGCATCTCCACTTGTATGGCTTGCTGTTACCTCAAACTCAATGTGTCCAAAATAATTTTTCCCCAACACATGCATGCACAGCCCCAAACTAACTACCCTCTCCAACATCCTTGCTTCGTTTAACAACACTCTCATTTTCTCATGTTTAAAGCATTGAAGTTTATTTTGACTTTTCACTTTCCTCAATCCCATATACCTAAACCACTACCAAGTCCTGTACATTTTTCCTTAGGAATATCTCTATGGCAGGCTGAAAAAGCAGGCTCCCTTTTCCTTCCTAGTTGATACCCCTCCCTCCCTCCTCAATCTCCCACCTTCACTTCCCTCTTTTTCTCTCTTGCTAGGAACTTCCAGCTCCCTGGCTAATTGTCACTCACTTGATGGGTAGGAAACCAAAATAATAGGTCTGAGAGAAACCCACCTCTCTACAGAGGATACATTATTCTCTTTCTACATCCTGAGCTGTCCTGTTATGGGGGTCAGCCTACCTTTGCTTAAATAGAACTGAGATAAAGGGCAAGCGCCTGGCATAACCTGGGTACAACATCCAAGAAAAGTCTCTCAAATAATCATTTATTCTCTTTTTCTCTCCCCGAATGGACTCAGGATTATTTTACCTAAGACACAAACAAATGAATGTATCCTATTCCCTCAGAGACTAGGCATATTCTTACATCTCAGTTAACTGTGATTCCAACATAAATTTGTCCCTTTTTCCTTTCTTTTATCCCTGAGTGTGATAAGTGGAACCATAAAAATTCTTTGAGTACTGCTGGGTTTGTACCCCAAAGAGATAATAAGGAAAAAGACTTGTACAAGAATATTCATAGCAGCGCTCTTTGTGGTGGCCAAAAATTGGAAAATGAGGGGATGCCCTTCAATTGGGGAATGGCTGAACAAATTGTGGTATATGTTGGTGATGGAATACTATTGTGCTCAAAGGAATAATAAAGTTGAGGAATTCCATGGGAACTGATGCAGTTCCAGGAAGTGATGCAGAGCGAAAGGAGCAGAACCAGGAAAACATTGTACACAGAGACTGATACACTGTGATAGAATTGAATGTAATTGACTTCTCCATTAATGGTAATGCAGTGATCCAGAACTATTTGGAGGGATTTATGAGAAAAACCACTATCCACATCCAGAGGAAACACTGTGGGAATAGAAACACAGAAGAAAAACAACTGCTTGATTACATGGGTGGATGGGGATATGGCTGGGGAGGTAGACTGAATGAACATCCCAGTGCAAACACCAACAACATGGAAATGGGTTCTGATCAAGAACACAAGTAATACCCAATGAAATTGCGTGTTGACTATGGGAGGGGGGAGGGGAGGAGAGGGGAGGGAAGAATATAATTCTTGTAACCAAGGAATAATGTTCTAAATTGACCAAATAAATTTTTCAAAAAAAAAATTCTTTATGAGTTCAAATGTTCCTCCTGCCAAAAGACTCCTTGCTTTTAGGACCAATGGCTGACTTACTTCTTGAATGGAAGTTTCTCAAAGAAGCTACAGTGGACGTATGTATGGTCTTTCCCACGTGTTCTTTCCTCTCCACATCTACCAGCCAATAACATTAGAATAGCCTCTCATTGCAATCCAACAGGCTTCCCTCCCTCTAACATCTTTCTCTGTACAAAATATTTTGCACACTACTGCCAGACACTCATGCTTTTTTCTCCTCTCAAAACACTACAATACCTCCTCATTTCCTATTGCATAAAACCTCAAAATCAGAATTACATAATCTTTATAGAAAGTTGGAAAGGACCCTAGAAGATGGTTTAATCTTGCAGGAATGCTTACTATAAGTTAAAAAGGTGGTTATTCTCTGCCTGGTTTTTAATACTCTGTAAATTTTCCCCTCTCTAAATAGCCAAATATCCTTCCCTATTCCCCAACAGTAAGCATCTGCTCAAGTTAAGCATCTTTGTCTTATGCTTCCTGCCATGCTGATTTCAATTTCTATGCTTTTGTTTGTTCTGTCTCTCCTCCCAAAAATATCTTCTCTCTTTCCTTCTAACAAAATCCTTTAAGTTTCAGACTGAACCTTGAGGGATAGACACCACATCATCATAGGATGAGTTGAAGAAACTGAGGATATTAAAACCAAGAGGAGGGAAGATTTAGGGAGCCTTTTTCAAAAGCAATTTGATTTGCTTTCACTTGCCCCAGAGAGCAGAACAAGGAGCAATGAGGAGAAGTGTTGAACAGGTAAATGTTGGTTTAAAAAAAGGAGGGGGACAGCTAGGTAGTTCAGTGTATTGAGAGCCAGGCCTAGAGACAGGAGGTCCTGGGTTCAAATCTCACCTCAGACGGCTTCCCAGCTATGCAACCATGGGCAGGTTATTTAACCCCCATTGCCTAGCCCTTACCACTCTTCTGCCTTAGAACCGATATACATTATTGATGCTAAGATAGAAGAAGATAAGGATTTGAAAAAAATTTTTTTAAAGGGAAATTTTCCTAATAAGTGCCTGATACCTATTATGTGCTTAATAAATGTTTATTGATTGATTGATTAAAAAGTAGAATAGGATGCCTTCAAAGAAAAATGAGTTCCTTATCACTACAGGTCTTAAAGTGGATATTAGATGGTCTTTTTTTTGTTGTTGTTGTTAGATGTTATAGAGGGGATTTGAGTGCAGGTCTGATTTGGACTAGATGCCCTCTGAGGTCCTTTTTAACTCCAAGATTCTGTGATGCTGTGTGCACCCCTGGCATGGTGGAATGGAAGAAACACTGAACAAAGAATTAGGAGATCTAGCTTCTAATCAGCTCTACCACTGACATGCTATATGACACTGAACTTTTCATTATCTCTCTCTGAACCCCAGTTTCCCCATTGGTAAAATGAGGGTTTGGATGAGTAGCATTCTATGGTTCTGAATTTAAAGTCTCTTCCAACTCTGATGCTCAATTGAAATAATATATGAGAAAACTTCCTAACGAATAGAATAAGCTTACTTAGGAGCCAGCGGGTTCCTTATCACTATAGATCTTAAACTGGAGCCTGATGACCACTTTTCAGGGAATATTAAGAGTGGGGATTTCTTTCAGGTATAGTTGGACTGAATCATTGTTGAGGTCCCTTTTGACTCTTGAATTCTATGATTCTGTGATTCCATGAAGACTTCTTTTTTTTTAATCCCCTAGATATTTTATTTAAATAAATTTTAAAGTATTGCTATATAATACATACAGATAATGATACATAGTTTGAATGAAATAAAATAATCTATCTACTATTTCTCTCTTGTTTTATTCTATGAACATTCTAACTATAACCTATTATATATATTATATATATATAGTATTAATGTGTTCATCTATAACCTCATAGTTTCAGTTTGTCTTTTTAAAATTAAATTAAATTTTATTTTGATGAAGATCTGTCTCTCTCCCTACCATCACTCCCCTACTCCATGATGAAAACAAGACAAACAGAATCCTTATCACAAACATGTATAATCAAGCAAATTAAATTCCTATTGAAATTTTATTGGAATAATTCACATCCAAAAGAAGTCTCATTCTTCACTCTGAATCCATCACCTCTGTAACAGGAGGTGAGCAACACATTTCATCACGAGTCCTTTAGAATTATGCTTAGTTGTTACTAGGTGCTACTTTGGCTTTTAAATTTTAATGTGTTGATATTCTAGTTTGTTTGTTTTTTTCAGTTTCATGCCCAATTTATTGATCTGCTCTATTTTTCTTTTAGTGATGAAAGTGTTTAGAGATA
Source organism: Monodelphis domestica (assembly GCF_027887165.1). NCBI lineage: Eukaryota > Metazoa > Chordata > Mammalia > Didelphimorphia > Didelphidae > Monodelphis > Monodelphis domestica. The sequence continues at coordinate 327,020,784 of NC_077227.1, read as the reverse complement.
TAATTTTTATAAGTGCTAAGTACTGCTTTGGCTTCCTCTCAAAAGTTTTGGTATTGGTCTCATTGTTGTCATTATTTTTAACGAAGTTATTGATTATTTCTATGATTTGTTCTTTGACACATTCAGTCATTAGGATAAAGTTATTAGTTTCCAATTAATTTTTCATCTTTGCTCCAAAGGCTCCTCATTGAAAGTATTTTTATTGCATTGTGGTTGGCAAAATAAATGTTTAATATTTCTACTTTGCTTCATTTGTTTGTGATTTTTTAAATGTACTCACACATATATTCAATTTTTGTGAATCTACCATGCACAGCTGAGATAGGAACATATTTCTTTTTACTCCCATTCAACATTCTTCAGAGGTTTATCATCTTGAATTTTTAAAAAATTATATTTCTATTCTATTCTATTTCTAAAATTCTATTATTTATTTTTATCTCTTTTATTAGATTTGTCTGGGTCTAAGAGGAGATAAATTGAAGTCCCTCTTTATTATAGTGGTTATTTAGTAAATCAGTATCATATACTGTCCATTTCTCCCTAGCATTCATTTAACTAGTATTTTAAGACTATAAATACTATGTCATCTGATGCATATATGTTTAGTATTGATATTAATATATTGTCTATGGTACCTTTCAAGAATATATGTATGTTAATTTTTATATTCATTATTTATTTCTTCTAATTAGTTCTATTTTTTGTATTGCTTTGTCTGAGCTCATGGTTTCTACCCTTACTTTTTTTTTTAAATTTCAGCTGAAATAGAAATTCTGCTCTAAGCCCTTATTGGGTCTATCTTTCAGATTCAAGTATGGTTCTTATAAAGAACACGATAAAGTTGAATTCTGGTTTTTAATTCTTTCTACTATCCTCTTTCATATTATGAGCAAGTCCATCTCATTCATATTTACAATTATAATTGTTGCTTGTAAATGTCCCTCTCTCCTATTTTTCTTTTTCTTTGTTTTTCTGTCCCCTCTTTGTTTTATTTCTGACTAATCCTTCTCAATCTGTCCTTTAATTCCCCCATTTCCTTTAGCCCCTTTCCCTCTCTTTCTTTGTTGAATGAAAAATATTTCTGTACTCAAGAAGACCCTCTGCTATGATTCAAAGATAGAGAGACAGCAATTAAAAAAACGTCCTTATCTGCCGCCTAGTTTCTACCTCATCTTTTTTCACTGTAGATTTGCCCTGCCAGGGCATGTTTCTCTCCCAAGGAAAGTACCAGAAATAGCCGCATTACTCAGGATATATGGAACAGGGGAACTAACTAACACAGGCATTCCTAGCACAATTACTTTATTTTACTGGCGGATCAGCACACTACTGGAGTGCACAGAATGACCAAAGAAGGAAAGTCCTTAGGTTACCCAGACAGCTGTAGCTGTTTGCATCCTTGAGTGCTAAAGATTTACAATTGTTTAGGTTCCGTTCTCCCCTGCTAACCCAGTTCATCCCAAAGGCAACAGGAATTAATTTATTCTTCTTATTCTTATATTTGCCATCAATAGTCATCTTCCTTTTTGCTTAAATACTCTAACTAAATGACACCTCTGCATGCCTAAATGGCAGTACAATCACTTCCGAAGCCTTTCTTCTATTCCCTGTGGCTCCTCGGGGTTCCTATATTTATCATTCTAACAGGTAACATGTGAGATTGTCAAGTGCCTTGCTAAAAATATGATGTCTACACATTCCTCAAATCCATAAGTCCTCTATAACTATTCTGCCTTAAAATCTAATTGTAACCTATGGCCCAGAATCAAAGCTAAGGGTTTACACAAATTGGGTCTAATTGAGGGAAGGATTATTCTCTCACAAATCTCTTTGGCTTGTGGATCTATCATCCAAAACTTCCCCTAGAAACACCAGAGTTTAGTTAGAATATAAGCTGCAAAAGAAAAGCGGAAAGACTCTCTGTGCCCATGCAAGCACCCAGGTGAACAAAACATTAAATATAGGGCAAGTTTTATTTACTTCCCCCTCAAATATAAACACCTCACAGTAAAGCCAATAAATAGTGTAAATAACTCTCGGCTCTTTGGTGAACCTCTAGCTCCTTATTAGCCTATCTGATCTTTTTTTTTTTTTTAACCCTAACTCTCTGTCTTAGAATTGATACTAAGTATTGGTTCCAAGGCAGAAAAGTGGAAAGGATTAAGATTAAATGATTTACCCAGGGTCTCGCAGCTAAAAAAAGTGTCTGAGAACAGATTTGAACCCAGGTCCCCCTGACTCCAAGCCTGGTTCACTACCCACTGCGCCATTTAGCTGCCCCTGACTCCTACAGTCATTTTAACCATCCCTCCCCCTGGCCCTTCAAGGGAAAAGCACTCAGGATCACTAGAGAATTGATCTTTCTCCCAAACCTACACAATCTACATAACTCAATTCCAGTGAAAAACAAAGCAGATTTGCCTTCCGACACTGTGGCTTTGTCAATAACTATATTCCATAGTTTCAGCTTCCATTTCGTTCAGAAACTCCCCTGAAAAATGGAAGAATTCATCATGGTCCAGGAGTTCCTCTGCTGGATGCAGAAAACGTGTTCTAGAGTCTCCTCCATCACTCCATCACCACTAGGTAGCTCAGTGAGTAAGAATGCTAGAACTAGAGTCAAGAAGACTGGAGTTCAAATCCCACCACATGCTTACCCAGCACGAGTCACTTCACCTCTGGTGTCCTTAGTTTTCCCACCTAGAAAATGAAAATAACAGCACCTACTTCTCAAGGCTGTAGTGATAATCAAATAAAATAACATGGGCGGTGCTTGGCAAACATGTAGCAAAGTGCCATATAATGTTACCTCCTCTAACTCTGCTTTGCCATTGCTTAAATCTGTTGCCACCTCTGGGATCCTGTGGTTTCCTAGACAAGCCCTACAGATGCCTAAATTTCATCTCCAAAGTCCTGAGGAGTCCAAGTCTGCATATGTGCAGTCCTCCTTTTTTGTACCTCTGTCCCTAGCTTTTCTGCTCCTTGGCTCCTATCTTTTCTGCCCCTGCCTCTGTTCTCCCTTTTAAAGACAAATTCCAAGAGTATAAACCAGATGTCATTACAAGCTAATATGAACTAGATGATTGAATCAATCAATCATCCACAATGTGGTTTTAAAGGGGAGCTAGTTCCTGCCTTATTAAAGAGCTAACTTGTTGTTATCCAGTTGTGTCCAGCTCTTTGTGACCTCTTTTGGGTTTTTCTTGGCAAAGATACTTGCCATTTTCTTCTGTATGAGTGGAAATTTTCTACTTTTCAACTAGGTTCCCCAGAATTCCTTTAGTATCTACCAGCATCCCTTTCCCTAAATCCTCACATTTGCGTTGTTACTTATTGTTTGTAAGTTTTGGTAACTCGTCCTTCTCTTCCTCTTCTCTTGCAGTTGAGCTAGGCAGGTTTTACTCTAGCTTTTTATTTCAAGTTGTTATTAACGAATCTTAAAAATAGAATACTTGAGTTATTGTATATTAATTTTAATTCTCACATTTCTCCGGCTCATTTTTACAGATGAGAAACTGAGGAAAACAGGGTTAGGTGACTTGCCCAGGTTCAATCGGCTAGTAAATATCTGAGTTTGGATTTGGAGTCAGGACGATGAATCTTCCAGATTCTAAGCCCAAGAGATACAAGAGGATTAGAGAATCTTGCCGGTTTCCTTCTAAACATACCCCTCCTATTATCAATGGAGATCCCCTTATTTTTATTAGTTTGTTAATAGAAACTGACATTGGGGAGAAGTGACTAAAATTTTTACTCAGATTCCTTGGCTCTAAATCTAGCCCTCTTGCCTCAGACTCCTAATGTTTTTCTGGTATGACCAGTCTGCTCAGTGAACCCCACTGTTCTTCATGGAGTGAAGATGTAGAAAAAAGGCAGATGATGGATTGACTAATGCCTGCCATGAGCTTTCTTCTCTGTCAAAAACATATGCGCTGCCTCCTATCCTCTACAGGTATTTGGAACAAATTGTCTTATATTAATTCTGCCCTGTAAGGTGCAAATAAGCTTAAGGGACACTGGCAAACCATAATTACCTGGTACACACTGAAACCTGATAAGAGCTCCAAAAACTTAGGAGGTAAGGAAATTCCTAGAGGGGCCATGAAAGGAAATTTGCCCAAAGAATATTAAGTAACTAAGGAAAATCATCATTTAACTAAAGAAAAACCAGTTCCTCAGAGAGAGAAAGAGGGGGGAACCTTAACTTTTTTTTCTGATAATAAGAGGACAAGGTGGCAAAGTATAAGTAAAATGAAGTCATGATGATGTTCCCATCTTGGATGTGCTGGATCCCATCTCCAGAAGGGTTTCTCAGAAAGCTCAGACATGTTCTAAGAAGGGCAACAGGTGATGCTCCATAGCAATAAAGTTCCTGTCATACCTCTTACCCCCCCCCCCCTTTGAACACTGGTCCTCAGATACTTACATCATATCTTTAAGATGGTCAGTGAAGGTCTGGATGCATAGACTTAAGGGATTGTAGAGCTACTAATTGTGTGAGTCTGCTTTCATTTTACAGGTGAGAAAATCAAATGTGATAGGCTGCCCAAGGGATTTACCCAAGGTCACATCTCTGGTTACTGACAGCCAGATAGAGGAATAGTTTTCTGACTCATGAGCTACAGCTCCAACAACATCAGCATAATTTACAAAGGCAGCAAGGAGCTGATTCAAGGGCTACCTCTGACATATACTTGAAGGTGTTTCCTTACTAGGAATTCTTTATAGCAATGAAATCACAAGTCTGGTTTCTCCCCTTCAACCTATCTCCCCCAAAGTAGATCCAGACGGGATCCAGGTTTTGTTTTGTTTTGTTTGAAGACCAGGTCTTCCCACTTTGTTCAGCAGGCAGTAAAGTGGCTACTCACAGAATTTTGTCCCGCTACCAACTGGCACAAGAGTTTTAACATTCTCCTTTTCAGAAGAGGGTCAGGTTATTTCTCTTTAGGTAAGGAGAAGGCTCCCTCACTTCTGGCACCATATCGATGCCAAATAATGCATATTCCAATTGGCTTAGCTCATTATGGGTCATAACTCCCTCATTTAAGAGATCTGCCAGCCTAGTTCTCCCTAGTATCCAGATTACAGACATGCTCCACCAAACCTGACCCTTAGGATTGCTGAACAAAGAATGTTGGGGCTAGAAGCAGAGACATACTGCAACCAGTTTGAACCAATGTCAATGCAGGTTAAATGTAAATGTGACTTGGGTACTTTTATTTATTTTTTTTTTGAAAGAATTGGTTGTTACATATATACTACCACATACCTGTCCAGAAGACACCTTCAGACCACTGAATGTTAAAAGCTGGAAGAAAGTTTAGAGATCATTTATTCAAACCAAGGAAACTGAAGCCAAGGGATAGAAAAGCATATTGGAATATCACATTCTAAGTCTTTCAATTCTTTAAAGTGCTAACAGCTACAGCTTGTATACTCTTGACCATAGCTCCAAAGTACTTGAATTCTTTCTTTCTGACTGCTTACAGTATTTTCTCCTTGATCTGGGAATTGTCGATTTGTCTGAGGTCACAGATATTCTAACTACAATTCCTTGATAGGCTATGCTAAACCTCAATATGTGAAATGGTCCCTAAATTTTACCAAGGCAAGGTTTGCTTTTCTAGCAGCTGGAATTCATACGGTCCTCAATGCCACTCAAGTTCCACCAAGGCTCAACCTAACTGCCATTTTCATCAAGAAGCTTTTTTTGATCCTTTCAATTCATAGTGCTTTCTTCTGTCTCAAATATTCCTGGAGCATATGATCTGTTCCTTTCACTCTACATTATATTTATTTGTATTCATTTTTAACATTATTTACAATTATATTTTATTTTAAATTCCAAATCTCTTTCTCTATCTTTTCCATTGGGGTTTTGATTTTTTACTTGTTCCCTCCGGAAGTTTTGCTTTTTAAGCTTATTTTGCTTCTGACCATTGCTTCCTTCTTTAATACACATTTTCTCTTATTATTTCTTCTCCTTTTTCTTAATCCCTTTCCCTCCTAGTTCTCTGTTGGGTAAGATGAATTTCCGTACCCAGCTGTGTGTGTATATTTTTATTCTTCCCTCCCAGAAGCTCAGCTAAGAATGAAGTTCCCTGCTTCCTCCCCTACTACCCTCTCCATTTTGCAAATTCTTCCTTGTATATCCCATTTATATGAAATAACTTTTCTCATTCTTCTTCTCTCTTCCAACCTGATTCCTTTTTCATCCTCCCATTCTTCTTTTGAGATTATCCAAACATGATAGAATCATATTCAGACTTTTTGTCTAATTAGATTCTCTCTAAGATCCTTGGTGATGATAAAGTTCTGGGTGGTTACATGTATATCCTCTCCTTATATAACAATGTAAACAGTTTAACCTTTTTTGGTTGCCTATGACATCTTATTCATATTTGTTGGTTGTTTTTTTTTTTTACATTTCTCTTGAGTTTTGTGTTTGAATGTTATATTTTCTATCTAGTTTTGGTCTTTTCTAAAGGAATGCTTAGAATTTTTTTGTCAATTAATGTCCATTTCCCCATTGTAGGATACACATTTCTTGGTTATAATTGTTGATCATTTACCTTTTGTAATATCCCAAGTCTTCCATTTCTTTAAAGTGCTGACAGCTACAGCCTATATAATCTTGACCATAGCTCCAAAGTACTTGAGTTTTTTTTTTTCTCATTGCTTATAGTATTTTCTCCTTGATCTGGGAATTCTATATTTTGACTGTAATATTCCTATAAGTTTTCCTTTGGGGGATTTCTTTTAGCAGGAGACCAGTTGATTCTTTCAAATTCTACTTTGCCCTCTGATTCTAAGCTATTTGGGTAGTTTGCCTTTATAATTTCTTGAAATATGAGGGCTAGGCTCTTTTATTGTTATTGCTTTTATATGTTATAGCTTTCAGATGGACTAATAGCTCTTGAATTATTTTTCCTTGATCCACTTAACAAGTCAGTTGTTTTTCCTATCAAATATCTAATATTTTCTTCTTTTTTCAGTATTTTTGACTTAGTTTTATTATTTCTTAATGCCTCATGGAATTATTAGCTTCTATTTGACCAATTATAATTTTTAAGAAATTATTTTTTCAATAAGGTTTTATGCTTCTTTGTAACAAATTGGTAGTTCACTTTTCATAACTTTTTTGGAGAACTCTCATTTCCTTCCTCCAATTCCCATATTTTTTCCTCTAACACTATTATTTAGTTAAAAAAAACTTATTTTTGCTCTTTTTTAACCTCTTTCTTTAGCTCTTTCTTTAACTCTTTTGGGAATTTTTGGAATTTTTTGTTCATTTGAAAACATTTCTTTAAGGCTTTATTTATAGATGTTTTCAAGTCATTGTCTTCTGTGTTTATGTCTTGAGCTTCCCTGTTACCACAGTAACATTTTTATGGTGAAGTACTCCTTCTCTTTTTGATTATTCTTCTAGACTACTTCTTTTTTTTTTAATTTTTCCCTTTTATTTGAAGACCTCAGGTAACAGAAAACACATTACTTCACAAGGTGGCACATTCTGCTTTTGGAGAAATTCCATAGTTCTGCTTATTGGGAAATTTTTCCTTTTAATACTACAGTGGATCCATGGATCTCACCAATATGTATCAGTGTAGGTCACCTATCTATACCTTCTCATCCAGTGAAAATGTTGTCTCTATTCTATCTAGGCAGCTAGGTGGCACAATAGAAGATGGCTTTAAATGACCTTAGTCCTCCCTGACAGGAGTGCTGATTTAAAATGTGTCCTCAAACACTTACTGGTTGTGTGGCCCTGAATTCATCACTTAATTTCTGTCTGCCTCAGTTTCCTTAACTATAAAAAAGAGGGTAATAATGTCCCCTTCCTTATGAGTTCTTATGAGAATAAAATGAGATACAACTAGGCTAGACCTTATTAGTCTGATTATTGTTTGTCATTTGCAGAAGAGAACCAATGGCATGATGGGGTGATGTCTTGACTCATGAGTGAACTGGCTTTTAATGAGGCATGGTTGTTCAAAGTGGTCAGCCACTCTGTCTTCCAGAGTCATCCAAGACAAAAATCCAGATGACAGATGTTGGTCCAGGATGCAGTGGATGATTGGCATCAATGTCTAACCAAGCTCTAAGCACTCCCTTGCACCTGCTTTAGCTGCCTTCATGGCTGGAAAACATGTTCTTATCTTCCCATTCTACACAGGCAAAGTCTTCACGTGTTTGGGGTAGATGTTATCCTAACTTATTGATGGTTCTGAGGTCTGTCAGTTACCCTCAGCCTGGTGTAGCTCTCCCTATGGAGACAGTTTAACATGTATAGCCACTGTGTGTGCTACTGCTTCTTGGAACCACAGGGGAGAGTTGGCTGGAAGGTGGATGAGCAGCCCTCTGAAGGGCTTGGCAAGTCTTCACACCAGAGGTGCTAGTTCTTCCTGAATAGCAAAGTGTATTAGAATTCACAATATTTGAAGTTAAAATTATAGAACATATGGAAACTGGTTCTATCCCAAAGGAAATAAGAAAATCAAATTCAAATAATATATCTTTATTGGATTCATTATTCAAAGTAATTGGGACCTAGCTGTAATATTTATAAAGACCTTTTGTAAATGTTAAAGGGCTATATAAAATGCTAGCTATTATTATTGTTATCTGTTGTTATTATCATTATTATTATTATCCCATAGATCTACAGAGGTTCTACCCAACATGCTGGAGGCTTCCTTCTAGGTCTTTATATATATTTTTGGGTATGAGAGCAGGTGAGGTCTTAGGTTCAAATCTAGACTCAGATATTTTCTAGTTGTGTGACCCTGGGCAAGTCAGTTAACCCCAATTAACCAGTCCTTACTATGTTTCTGCCTTGGAATTGATGCTTAGTATTGATTCTAAGACAGAAAGTAAGGCTTAAAAAAAGTTGATGTGTATATGAAAGTAAGGAGTAGCTTAGAATCATTTCAAACAATGGGGTCAAAAAGAGGCCTCTTAATCTGCATGTAACAACCACTCTGGGTCACATATCAACAGTTTTAATATATAATATTAATTATATTTTATTGTACATTTATTTATTTTGTTAAATGCTTCCCAATTACATTTTAATCTGGTTCCTTCTACAAGCAGTCAGCATGTTTGACACCTTTGATTTGAAACACTGTAGAATTTCTCTAATACAATCTAGCCTATTTCCTTCTGCACATTCTTTGCTGTTGTCCAGTCATTTTCAGTTGTGTCTGGCTCTTTATGAGGTTTTCTTGGCAAAGACACTGGAGTGGCTTGCTATTTCCTTCTCTAGCTCATTTTATGGTTGAGAAAATGGAGGCAAACAGGGTTAAGTGACTTGCCCAGGGTCACATAGCTAGTAAGTGACTGAGGTCAGATTTGAACTCAGGAAGAAAAGTCTTCCTGACTCCAGGCCTAACATTCGGTCACCTATCTATCATCTAGCTGCCTTCCTCATATTCTAGACCCAAACTGATCATCTACCTGCAAAGTCTGCTCTAGATCTTTGAACTGGTTTTTCAACTTCATATAGTAATTCATAATAGGAATTTCATTCATTTCCATTTAACAGTCAGCTCTCTTGAGTCCAGCATACCCCTGAGAGCATCTCAGAACTAGAGACCTCAGAGATCATCTACCAGTGGTGTCAAACTCAAATAGAAACAGATCTCTGTGGGATGCCACATTAACAAAGAAAATATCAGTGGCAAACAGGTGGCACAGTGGATCAAACTCAAGACTTGAGTTCAAATACAGACTCAGGTACTTACTGGCTGTGTGACTCTAGGGAAGTCACTTAATCTCTGCCTCAGTTTCCTTGATTGTAAAACAGAGAGATTATAAAGCACTTAGCACATAGTACCTGGCACAAAGTAAGTGTTATATGAATATTAGCTATTATAAAACAACAAATTAACGTTATGTTTGGTCATATTTTTATATATTTTGTAAAATATTTCCCAATCATATTTCAATCTGGTTTAAGCCATTTGGAGAATCTTTATCCCAATGTTGGCTCCAGTTGAGAATTGAATTCTTCCTGTTCAAGCTAGGGAAGGATGAAAATTCTTTTAGCAAAACCCTGGTGCATTCACCTGAGTATTAAATATCTTTTTGCACATTAAGTAAGGTAAGGCAGGTAGACTGTAGAGACAGGAAGGCATCAGTTGTAGGCACTAGCTATGAGAGCGCCAGGCTCATTCTCCTATGCTGGAGCTACTTATAGAGAGCCAGATCTAGTGACAGGAGTTCAGATACGGTCTCAAACACTTCCTAGCTGTGTGACCTCAGACATGTCACCTAACTCCCATTGCCCAGCCCTTACTGCTCTTCTACCTTGGAACCAACATACGATATTGATTCTAAGTGTGTACAAGGGAATGGCCAGAAACAAGGAAGTTTGAAGTTTGAAGAAATGCATCAGAAGAGGAGCAAATGGTACTTCACAAGACCTGGAGGGTTGGGATGGAATTCCATCCAGGCTCAAAAGCAGTTGGAGGAGAAAAACCAAAGTTCTACTGATCTTAGACTCTTTGGAGCGGGAAGGGAGAACTGCTTGGCTGGGAATATATACAAAATCTCAATCCTGAGCTTGAACAGAAGAAGAACTCAATTCTCAACTGGAGCCAATCTTTGGGATAAAGATTCTCTTTTTCCCTTAGGGGAACCCAGAGCTTATTCCTGAAAAAGATTACCTAGGTCAAACCCATAAAAGCTATATAGGAAAGAAATCTTGGGAACTTCCTCTTCCCACTGTCCTTTCATTACCTTTTCAACAACTGTATACCCAAATAAATGAGATAGCTTGATTTGTAATAGATTTGTAATAGAACTCTGTGTTAGGAGGGGAACTTCAAAGCCATCAGTTAAGAAGGAGGCTGAGGGGAAACAGCCTTACCCTTTAGTCTAGACTGACTGACTCCATTGGTAACAGCCCCGCTTAGAGAAAGGAAGAGGAAGCGCCACATAGTATTCAGTCCCCACCAGCTGAACATTAGTTCCTTCCTTTTCAAAGTCCCCCTCACTAATACATAAGATAGAAAGGATTTGAAAAAAAATAGTTTTCATTGTACTGCTTATACAGAATCTTATGATCATGGAAGGATGGCTACAAGAAGCATCATATGATCATATATTAAATAACAAAATAAATTGTAACACTTGAAAAAACACTCTCTGGTAGCAAAGTAGAGTTACAGATGTCGAGGATTGCAAAGTGCATCTCTGGATGTGTTCATTCTGTGTTAGGTGTATCTCACAAGAGTTTTGTGTGTCAGGCATGAATCCTGCTGAAGGATAGAATACGCCAAAGGGTTGGGTGATAATGACTCCATTTTTAAGGTCAATGACTGCTGTTTCTTTGACAAAACCTTCTATGAGAAGTAATTCTTTCCTAGGTCATGGAACTACGAGAAGGCAGGATTCCCTAGCAGTCAACCTTGGCTTGGCCTCACTATTTTTTGAATTTCTAAACTCAATTCATTTCAATTCAACAAAGATACATTTAGCAATTGTTTAATTTGACTCAGATAAAAGATGCAGTACCTGTTTTCAAAAAGCTTCTAGTTTAATAAGGGAAATAAGAAAATTTTACTCATAAGCACAGTACAAAGCAGAATGAGGTACGGAGCATAAGAGGTTGTTATAAAAGATCAGAGGAGAGAAAAACAGTTTTCTAGCTGGGGAATTGAGAAAAGTCTTTATGAAAGCCTTGGTCCCTATTTTGAGTCTTGGAAGAAATTAGAGTTTTCAACTGGTAGAGATGGGGATTTGTGGGATTTCAGGTTCAAAGCAACTATGTGGAAAAAAGATCAGGCAGCAGAAGAAAGGAGGAGAGTAAGGGCATGGTAAGTGTTTTTTGTCTGTGACATAGAGAGAGAGAGTAAAGGAAAACTATTCTGTAAAACTGGTAAAATAGTTTTGAGACAGATTGTGAAGGGATATGAATGATAGCATTAGGGATTTATATTTTATTGAGTAGATTATAGCAGCCATGGAAGTTTTTCAGCATGAGAGTGAGATGCTTTAGGAAGATTATTTTGGTAGTTGTGCAAAAGATGGATTGGAAAAGGGAGAAGTGGAGGCTACAAGAGGTAGGAGACTGGTTTTTGGTGAGTAAGAAGGTAGAGCAAGGCAGAGAGTGAGTTGAGGTGGAATGAAGGAAGCATGGCTAGCACTTCATTAAATGACAATTCCTGTCTGAGATTCAACAGTCAGAAATGTGTGAACATATTAAAAATAACAATAACAACAAATCGATTTTCTGGGTTTTCTTGAAATATTAAGGAATTATATATATATATATATTTTTTTTTTTTTCTAAAACCCTTGTCAGACTCCTGGGAAAATCTCCTTGAAAAGGTAGATCAAAAGTTAAGGACAAAAAGGCTTTTCATTAGATTAATGGATTAAAGGGCAATCCACTTTCTTTATCCCCTATAGGATTAGACTAGGATCAGTCCCTGAGAAGCACTATACTCTCTTCAATTCAATAGATTCATGATATAGATCTCTGGAAGGGAACAAGTTGTTTCCCCCAGAAGAATTAGGAAGGCAACTTGCTCAAATTCGGAAATAGTAACTCAGAAAGTATTTTAAGATCTTTTCCATGTTCAAGATTCTTTAAACTGTTACCTAAACTCTTCTTGAGGAGAGAGTCATATTAGAGGGCATAAGAAATCATGTCAGCTTGAAAATCTCTCTCTCTCTTCTAGCTCAAAACATCTTAGTGTAGTGGGAATAAGTATGTTACTTTAGGATGAGCAACTCCATAGGGCAGAGCAAAGTTGGTGGCTAAGTAGCAGCAAAAGTTGAAACTGCTCTGAGAATCCTCCTAAACCAACCTTAAAATAATGCATCAAGACAACTGAAGTCAGAAATCCAACAAGGAGATGAAGTGAGGGGGCTCTCCTGTGGAAAACAACTTGAAGTGTAGGCAAAGTGAATCTATTTTCATGGAATAAGAGGGGAGTAGGAAGTAAAATTGCTCACAGAGGAGTGCCAGTCAACCATCACCCCACCTACTGTGCCAGGCTCCAAGTCTGGGCACAGGTCAACTTCAGAATCCCAGGATCCTGTCTAAGCTAATAGCAGAACATCCCATATGCCACACACCCACTCCTTGAAAATCCCAAGTGCTACCACCAGCCTGCAGTGAGTCTCAGAAGTCCATAGAGCTTGACCCTTTCAAGACTACAGTGAAGCCCTTAACCCCAGGGCAAAATCGCTCACAGTTCTCCAAGTCCATCAAGCCATCAGCAGAGGAGACAGAATCATCAGTTTTCAGAATTCTTAGTCTGTCTGCAGGCAAAAAAAAAAAAGACTGGAAAAATGGGCATATAGCAAAAGAAACACCTAACCATTGAAATTTTTTACAGAAACAAAGAACAAGGCACTGATTCAGGATGGAACAAGTGAGAACAAAGCAACCGCATGCAAAACTTCGAAGAAATGGGGCAGCTGGGTAACACAGTGGATTGAAAACAAGGCTTAGAGATGGGAGGTCCTAGGTTCAAATCTGCCTTTAGACATTTCCTAGCTGTGTAACCCTAGGCAAGTCACATAACCCCCATTGCCTAACCCTTACCACTCTTCTGTCTTGGAACTGATACATAGTATTGATTCTAGGGCAGAAGGTAAGAAAAACCTTTAAAAAAACACTTCAAAAATGGGGATTAGTCTCAGGTACTTGACGAGCTCAAAAAGGAATTTAAAAATCAAATAAGAGAAGTGGAAGAAAAATTGGGAAAAGAAATTACAGTAATGCAAAAAAAGAAAATAATAGCTTAAAAAGTAAATTGTTCAAGTGGGGAAAGGGGCAAAAAACCCAATGAAGAAAAGAGTTACATGAAAGGTAGAATGGACCAAAAAGAAAAGGAGCCTCAAAAGGTCAAGGAAGAAAATGAGTCTTTAAAAATTAGAATTGGGCAAATAGAAGCTAATCACTTCATGAGACATAAAGAAGCAATAAAACAAAATTAAAAGAATAAAAAATAAAAGAAAATATGAAATATCTCATTGAAAAAACAACTGCCCTCAAAAATAGACCCAGTAGAGGCAATCTAAGAATTTCTGGACTACCTGAAAGTCACAATATATATATATTTTCTATCATGACTTTCAGGTAGTCTAATAAAGGTAGTCCTGTCACATCTTCCAAAAAACCTAGACATCATATTACAATAAAATATTGAAGAAAACTTCCCTGATATTCTTTAATATTTTTTTGTTTTAATAACAAATTTTCACATAAGTTTTCCTAAGTTATATGATCCATATTGTCTCTCTCCATTATTCCTTCCCCTCCTCTAGGAGCTGACAAACAATTCAATCTGGGTTGTACATGTACAATCATGCAAAACACATTTCCATATTATTCATTTTTATAAGTGAATCACCTTATAAAGTCAAAACCCCAAAGCATATGCCCAAATAAACAACTGATAAGTCATGTTTTCATCTGCATTTCTACTCCAACAGTTCTTTCTCTGGAGGTGAATAAGTCCCTCAGAATTGACCTAGATTATTGTATTGCTGTTAGTAGCAAAATCTATTTGATCATCCCACAATATTGCAGCTACTGTGTATAATGTTCTGGTTTTGCTTATTTCACTCTGCATAAGTTCATGTAGATCTTTCCAGGTTTTTATGAAATCATCCTGTTCATCATACCTTATAGCACCATTATATATCATAAGTTGTGCAGTCATTCCCCAATTGAGAGACATTCCTTTAGTTTCCAATTCTTTGCCTCTACAAAGAGAGCAGCTATATATGTTTTTGTTCAGATCCTTTTGCATTTTTTAAATCTCTTTGGGATACAGACCCAGTAGTGGTATATAACTGGATCAAATGGTGTGCATTCTTTTATAGCTCTTTGGGCATAACTCCAAATTACCCTCTAGAATGTTGGATCAGTTCACAACTCTACCAGCAATGTATTAGTGTCCCAATTTTGTCACATTCCCTCCAGCATTTATCATTTTCCTTTACTGTCATATTGACCAATCTGATAGATGTGAGGTGGTAACACAGAGTTATTTTAATTTGCTTTTCTCTAATCAAGAAGGATTTAAACATTTCAATAATGAACATATTATTAATAGCTTTGATTTCTTCATCTGAAAACTGCCTATTCATATCCTTTGACCATTTATCAATTGGGGAATGACTTGGATTTTTATAAATTTGACATCATTCTTTATATATTTAAGAAATGAGACCTTTTTCAGAGAAAAAGTTTGTCATTTTTCCTTCTGATCTTGGTTGCATTTTGTTTGTACAAATTTTTTTTAATTTAATATAATCAAAATTATTTCTTTTACATCTTGTAATGTTCTCTGTCTCTTGTTTGATCATAAATTCTTCCCTTCTTCATAGATCTGACAGGTAAACTAGTCTATGTTCCCCTAATTTACTTATAATGTCACTCTTTATGTTTAAATCATATATCCATTTTGAACTTATCTTGGCATATGGTGTGAGATATTTATCGGAACCTAATTTTTGCCATACTGTCTGCCCTGATATTTTTGAACAAAAAAGTAAAATAGAAATTGAAAAAACACACAGATTACCTTCTGTAATAAAGCCCCAAATGACAATTCCCAGGAATGTTATAACCAAGTTCAAGAGCCCCCAGACTAAGGAGAAAATACTACAAATAGTCAGAAAGGAATAATTCAAATATCATGGAGCCCCAGTCATGATTACACAGGATCTGGCAGCTCTTACATTAGAGAATTAGAAGGCTTGGAATATGATATTCTATTTCTCTTCTTCTATTTTATGTATTTTATTTAAAAATATTTTTCAATGTTTACATATTTCATTTTCTTTCCTTCTTCTCTTCCTTCTCCACTCCCGGATCCTATAAGCACTTCTGCAGGGTTATACAAATGTTATCACTTATACCCATTTCCATATTATTCAGCTTTATAATGGAGTAATCTTTTAAAACCAAACCCCCCCCAAATCATATATCCATATAAATAGATGATGAGTCATTTCTTTTTCTTCTGTATTTCTACTCCCACATTTCTTTCTTTGATGTGGATAGCATTCTTTCTCCTAAGTCCCTTGTGATTGTCTTATAACAGCAAAGTCCATTACCTTGGATTCTTCCACAATGTTTCACTTTCTGGGTATAATGTTCTCTTGGTTCTGCTCATTTCACTCTGCATAAGTTCCTAGAGGTTCTTCCAGTTCATATAGAAATCCTCCAGTTCATTATTCCTTATAACACATCACCATCATATACCATGATTTGTTCAGCCATTCCCCAATCGAGGGACATCCCCCCATTTTCCAATGTTTTGCCACCACAAAGAGCACAACTATAAATATTTTTGTACAAAAATTTTTCATTATTATCTCTTTAGGGTGCAAACTTAGTAGTAGTGTTGCTGGATCAAAGGGTATGCATTCTTTTAAAGCCCTTTGGGCATAGTTCCAAATTGCCTTTCAGAGAGGGCATAACAGCCAGATTCATTGGAGTATAGAATCCTATTTCACCTTATGGAGAAGTAGAAAGGGAATGAGAAAGAGGATTATGGGGAGGGGAGTAATATAAGGGAGAGGGAAGTGTGGGGAGGTGATCAAAAGACCCTATAGAGAAGTAGGAGGGGAATAAGAAGGGTGGTGGTGAGAAAGGGAAAATATATAAATGAAAGGGATTGGGGGGATTGATTAAAAGCAAAACAGGATAGATATGTGCAGGGATATAATGAAAGGTTAAAGTTCAGGATTAAAAGAGGAAAGCAAGATGGAGGAGAATACATAGATAGTAATCGTAATTGTGAATGAAAATGGAATGAATTCAACCATAAAACAGAAGCAGATAGCAGGGTGGCTTAAAAAACAGAATCCTACCATATATGATTTACAAGAAACACATCTGAGTCAGCTGGACACATACATATAATGAAGGTAAGGAGATGGAGCAAAATCTATTGGGCTTCAACTGAGATTTAAAAAAGCAGGAGTAGCAATCATGATCTCAGACAAAGCTAAAGCAAAAATAGATTGGGTTACAAGAAATAAGGAAGGTAATTACATTTTGATAAAAGGTAGTATTGAGAATTAAATAATATCAGGACTTAACATATATGTACCATGTTGTATAGCCTCCAGATTTTTAAAGGAGAAACTAAAGGAGCTTAAGGAGGAAATACATTGTAAAACTATTCTAGGGGGTGGGAGCCACAACCTTCCCCTATCAGAACTAGACAAATCTAACCAAAATATAAATAAGAAAGAAGTAAAGGAAGTGAATGAAATTTTATAAAAGTTAGATTTAATAGATATCTAGAGAAAACTGAATCATGATTAAAAGGAATGTACCTTCTTTTAAGCAGCACATAGTACATACACAAAAACTGATCATGTATTAGGGCATAAAAACTTCAAACCAGGGGGCAGCTGGGTAGCTCAGTGGATTGAGAGCCAGTCCTAAAGATGTGAGGTCCTAGGTTCAAATCTGGCCTCAGACACTTCCCAGCTGTGTGACCCTGGGCAAGTCACTTGACCCCCATTGCCTAGCCCTTACCACTCTTCTGCCTTGGAGCCAATATACAGTATTGACTCCAAGACGGAAGGTAAGGGTTTAAAAAAAAAAACTTCAAACCAAAAGCAGAAAATACAAATACAATTTTTCTAGATCATAATGCAATAAAAATACAATCAATAAAGTTTCATGGAAAGGCAAATTAAAAATTACTTGAAAACTAAATAATCTAATTCTTCAAAAGGGGTAGGTCAAAGAACAAATCATAGAAAAAATCTCTGCAATAAAGAGAATGGCAGTGAAGTGATAAAATATCTAAAGTATCAAAATTTATGGGATACTGCCAAAGCAGTATTTAGGGGAAAATTTATATCCCTGAATGGTTTTGTCAATAAAGTAGAGGAAAAAAAAACAGATTGATGAAAAAAAGCTAAAAAAAGAACAAATTAAAAATCCCCAATTAAAGACTAAATTGAAAATCCTAAAAATTAAAGGAGAAATGAATAAAATTGAAAGTAAAAGAGATATTGAACTAATATATGAGTAAGATTTGGTTTTATGAAAAAAACAAATAAAATAGATAGAACATTGATTAATTTGATTTTAAAAAGGAAAGATGAGAATTAAATTACCAGTATCAAAAATGAAAACAGTGAATTAAATTCCAAATGAAGAGGGAATTAAAGCAATCATTAGGAGTTATTTTACCCAATTTATATATATATATATACATATACATATATATATACAAATTTATATATGGCAATAAATTTGACAATCTAGTTGAAATGAATGAATATTTACAAAAAATATACATTTTCTAGATTAGCAAAAGAGGAAATAGAATGTTGAAACATCCCATCCCAGAAAAAGAAATTGAACAAGCCATAAATGAATTCCCTAAGAAAAAATCCCTAGGACCAGATGGATTCATAAGTGAATTCTAGAATGAACAATTTTATTTTGTTTTAAGTTTTATAATTATTTTATAAGGGTTTTTGGTAACAAAATGATTTGAATGGTATAATTTGGCAATGTCCTCATAGTCTCTCAAATTTGGCAAATAGCTACTAATGAGGTATATGTCTTATATCTGATAAATATGAACATTTATTAAGAATTTACTATGTGCCAGGAACTATGCTAAGTGTCAGGGATACAAATTGTTTTTCATCCTTCCTTTTTCCCCCAAATTTCCAATTACATACTTAATAAGCACCACCAATCTAAAAAATGCATTAATGTGCAAACCCACAAACTCCACACTATTTACAATTTGCTTAAAATATGTAAATTCTATATTGTGCTAATAAAAATATCCTCTGTTTTTGAGTTCCCTTTGAATTTCCTTTACTTAGATACTTTTTTCTCCTCATTTTGTGATTATCTTTTTAATGTAATCATAGTATGTGGTATTCTTATTGTTTTTCTTCTCTTTATATTTCTAATATGTCATTTCTAGTAATATACTACAATGAATTGCACTCAAATAACACAATCCATTCAGTTTTTCTCCCAGTGATTGCATTTGTAATATTTCAAGTTATTTTGTCATTACAAAGCTTCCATGAATATTTTCATACATACACAGCTTTTTCCCTCTCAATAATGCTCCAAAGGCTCTGAGATCCCTAGGTCAACAAACATGAATAGCTTTATAACTCTTTTTTTTTTAAACCCTTACCTTCATTCTTAGAATCAACACTGTCTATTGGTTCTAAGGCAGAAAGAGTGGTTAGGGCTAGGAAATGGGGGTTAAGTGACTTGCCCAGGGTCACACAGCTAGGACATGTTTGAGGTCAAATTTGAACCCAGGACCTCCCATCTCTGGGTCTGACTCTCAGTCCACTGAGCCACCCAGCTGACCCCTTTATAGCTCTTAATGTATACTTACATCTTGTTTTCTAAAAAACAATTCACAGCTATTCTATCAATGTAATAATTAGGTCTGTTTCTCCATGTTCTTATCAGCATTTAATCTGATTAACTTAACCCATCTGGTTCTCAGTTAACATTCATTACCAGGATTATATTTAGCTAGATTGGTTCTTAGACAGCAAACATAATCCTTTGCCAGGATCATACTCTTTCCAAAACCAAGCTTTTCTAGCTTAGTCATAACACAGTGGAACTTTTTTTCCAATGCCACAACACTTCAGGAATGCAGGATGACCTCCACAGTATGATAAGTTTTAAAGTAGGATTTTTTGCAGAGTATTTATGCTCTCTAAACCATTCTTGTCCCCCCCCAGAAACTATGTTTGGATTAGGTGTATGCCCAGACTTAAATCTACTATTAACCTCATTTAGGTGTGTGGGAACTTTGCAGATATCTATCGTATTAAAAATATCTAACATATTTAACATATTTATTTAAGGTTCTATTTATTTCATTAACTTTTTCTTATTTATTTTTTGGTTAGATTTATCTAGTTCTGAGAGTTGGGTGCAAGAGATAAAAATGCAAATAAAAATAAAGCAGTTCCTGCCCTCAAAGAGCTTAAAATCTTATGAGGGAATTAAAAATAAAAAAGAAAACTGAAAGGGAAGGAGGAGAAGGTAGCTGGAGGCAGGATGAAGATGTCCAAAGAAATCCAAAAGCAGCATACCTGGTGGGAAATGGGGAAAAGACTGTGCTTTCAATAGAGGCCCTGGAGCCCATGGCCCCATCCTTTAGCCAAAGGGTCCAGGCAGAAGGGCAGAGGGTATGAAGAGATACTTAAGATTATAAAGTATATTCAATGTAGCAGGACAATGAAATTTCTCAATGATGTGTTTCCTGGGGAAGAAGGCATGATGGAGATGCCCAAAGAAATCCAATAGCAAAGGAAATGATTAGGAAACTAAAGCTTTGACTGATGCTTCCTTTTATTATGAGTTTAGGTAGTTGATCAGTTAGAATTTTGGAGTATTTTGTAAACACCCTTACCTAGAATTACAAAAAAAAAAAGTCACTGGAGTCCTCAGTCATCAGCCTCCTCCTAGGTCAAGATTGGGACAGACTTCTGTATTGCCCAGACTTGGAAATCTGAGTATCCTGTTTTCACTACCAACAATGCCAAACAGTTGGAGATTTGCCAGAATGCCATCTGAAGAGAAAACTTTAAGACTTGCTAAGCACTTTACAAATATTTCACTTTACAACTACCTTGGGAGGTAGCTGCTATTGTTATTGTCCTCATTTTATAGATAAAGAAACTGAGGCAGAAAGAGTTTAAGTAATTTGTTGAGAGTCACACAACTGGGAAAGGTCTGAGGCTATATATGAACTCAAGTCTTCTCTTTCCAGATCCAGTATGCTACCCATACTCAAGCTTGCCTAGTAGGCACTTAATGAATTGTACACTTTAAAAAAATTTTTTTGGAAATGCAAGTGTTGGAAAATTTTATTTAATTAGTTAATTTACAATATTTTCCCATGGTTACAAAATTCATGTTCATTCCCTCCCCTTCCCCAATTCCCCTCCTGTGGCTGATGCGCAATTCCACTGGGTTTTACATGTGCCATTGATCAAGATCTATTTCCATATTATTAATAATTTACTAGGATGATTGTTTAGAGTCTACATCCCTAATCATATCCCCACCAACTCATGTGGTCAAGCACTTGTTTTTCTTCTGTGTTTCTGCTCCCACAGTTCTTTCCCTGGATGTGGATAGCATTCTTTCTCATAAGTCTCTCAGAATTGTCCTGGGTCATTGTATTGCTGTTAGTAGAGAAGTCCATTACATTCGATTGTACCACAGTGTATCAGTCTCTGTGTATAATGTTCTCCTGGTTCTGCTCCTTTCACTCTGCATCCCACAGAATTCCTCCCATTCATTTTTCCTTTGAGCACAATAACATTCCATCACCAACATATACCACAATTTGTTCAGCCATTCCCCAATTGAAGGGCAGAATTGTATACTTTTTAGAAATAAAAACCTAAGGTAGCTTAGCATTATTCATACCACTCTGTAAGACCAGAATTTTTCTCCCTTAGGATTGACATTTGGGTGTTGATCTATGATAATAATAATAAAAATAATAATATTTACATAGCAGTTACTATGTACCAAGCACTGTACTAAGTGCTTGTAATTATCTGATTTGATCCTCACAAGATCCTGAGAGGTACTAATCTTACCTCCAATTATCTCCAATATTACCTCCAACTGCAGATGGGAAAACTGAGGTTAAGTGGTTTGCCTAGGGTCACACAGTTAGTAATTGTTCAAGGTTAGATGTTTTTTTTTAAACCCTAACTTTCTGTCTTAATAATTCAAAGTCAAAATGGCAAAGGCTAAGCAAACAGGGGGGTAAGTGACTTGCCCAGGGTCACAAAACTAAGAAGTGCCTAAGACCAGATTTGAACCCATGTCCTCCTTACTCCAGACCTGCCACTCTATCCACTGAGCCATCTAGCTGTCCCCAAGTTAATGGATTTTAAAGAGAGAAGCAGGCTGCTAGAGATCAAAGGAGCTAATATCACTCTCATTTTACAAATGAGGAAACTGAAATCCAGAGATGTTTAGAGCCTTGCCCAAAGTCACCCAGGTAATAAATAACAAAGGAATGACTATTCCCAGTACATATCAGATGTGTTTGATAGAAGTCTCAAGCCTAGCAACAACAAGAATTGACTGGCAACATCTTTGCTGTATGATTGGACATGATAGTTTTCAGATTTGAAAGGTTCCAGGAAAAAGAGTCAAGAGTGGCAGGAGGAGTGGGCTTGTCTAGAGCAGAAGCATCCTGTTGCATGTAAGCCTTATGGTCCTCCAAGTGGCCCCTCAAACCCGAGGTGTTTTAGATGACTATACCAGCACAACATTCAGGCTGTCCATCTGTTATCTCTTGTTCTTTGCACATGACCCTCTAGACTCTTTCTCCAGAAACAGATTCCTCAATCATGTCTTTTATGCCTCTTCTTAAGAGCAAGTCATTATTGAAAATATTGTGCAGCCTACTTACACCCACTATACATCTTTCCATTGCCCTATAGGACCCCTACATTTTTTGATTTTGCTAAGATTAGTGGTGTTACCAAATTACAAATCATAGAATCTCAGGCTTGGAAGAGATGAAAGAGGTGATCTGATTCAACCTTTACCTGAACAAGAACTTCCTCTATAACATAACTAACAAGTCATCATTTAGCTTTTGTTGATTTTTTTGATTTATGTAAAGACTTCTAGTGATGAAGAACTCTCTGTCTTCCAAGGTTGCTCCCTCATGTTTTGGATCACTCACTATTAATAAGTCTTTAAGACTAAATTCTCCTTTTTTTTTTCAACTTCTACTCATTGTTCCTAGATCATGTCTTCATGTCCATTAAGAGCAAGTCTGATTTTTCTTCCACATAATACCCCTTCTAATTCTTGAACACATTGACCATGCCCCACTCAGGGTTTCTCTTCTCTGAACTAAATAATCCCAGTTCCTCCAAATAATTTTCAATTAGCATAAACTTGGGATGTTTCGTCATTTTGATTGTGTCCTCTTGATCTCCTCCAGATTATCAGTGACCTTCCTAAAATGTGGTGCCTAGAATTAATACAGTACTCTAGATGTGGTCCCACCAGGGCCAAGCACATTGAGGCTATTACTTTCCAACCCCTACATACTATGACTTTTAAAAAAATATAGCTTAATATTATATTAGCTTTTTTGGTTCATTGATTAATTGATTGGCTTCCTTGTATCACATTGTTGACTGAGTTTTAAGTCCACTAAAAATCCCAGATCTTTTTCAAATGAATTATTTAGTCATACCTCCTCTATCTTATAATTAAATTGATTTTTAAAAATCCTCAAGTATAAAACTTGGTTATTATTAAATTCCATGTTTTTCAATTTAACTCAATGAGCTAGCCCAGTGATGGCAAACTTATGGCACACATGCCAAAGATGGCACTCAGAACACTCTCTGGGGGGCACAGTGCTGCCCCCCCACCCCCAAGTTCATTACTAGAAAGGCAGAGGGGCTTAGATGGAGAAGCTCCCTTCCCCCTTTCTACTCAGGCTGAAGAAATTTGTTACTTCACCCACACCTCCACCCAGCAACCCAATGGGAGTGCACAGGGGGTAAAGTGAGCAGCTCACAGTCAGCAGACCTGGAGGGGAGGGGAGTGCTAAGGCCACTCCCCTGGCCCTCTCTACATTCTCTGAGAACATTCCTTACTTGACCCACCCCTCTGTTGAGCAGCCCAAGGGGAGTACTTCCATCCCTCCTGTGTGGGATAAGGAGTGGGGTGTGGGGCACACCTGGCACTTGGGGAAGAGATGGCATGCCATCTGAGAGGGGAGGAATAGCATGGTACATGGTCTCTTAAAGGTTCACCATCACTGTTCTAGACTGTCAAGATAATTTTGAATCTTGACTAACCCAGCATGGCATCCATTTTGTTTCCTCTCCTTCCCAGCTTTGTGTCATTTATAAATTTAATAAGAATGCCATAGGCACTCTAGGGCCACATATAGACTCCTGATCCACTCTACCAAAAATATCCTTTCAATTTGATAGTAAAAACATTAATGTCTACTCTTTGAGTGCAGCCATTCAACCAGTTCCAAATAACTGAATTGGATTATTATCTTAACTATTTCTCTTTATTTTGTCCACTAGAGTAGCAGAAGAGTCTTGGTAAAATGCTGGCTAATGTAAATTATATATATAATTCTTCTATTTTACCAGTCAAAGTGCTCTGTCCAAAAAAGGAAATGAGGTTAGTTCAACACATCATGTTCTTGAAGCAATAATGATAGTTCTATGTGATCACTGATTTCTGTTCCAATATTCATCAACCATCTCCTTAATAACACATTTTAGAATTTTGCCAGGAATTAAAGTCAAACACACAGTCCTAAGCAGTCTCTTTTTTTCCTTTCTTTTCCTTCCTGTGTTCCTCTCTCTCTCTCTCTCTCTCTCTCTCTCTCTCTCTCTCTCTCTCTCTCTCTCTCTCTCTCCCTCTCCCTCTCTCTCTCTCAAACTCAAAGGGATCTATGATTTCACTGATTTAAATGTTCTTTCCAACAAAGCAAATCTCAATCCATCCATGCCTATTCATTTTGTGCAGTTCCTATCACTGCTTTCTTATAAGTTTCCCAAATGGAGACCACCCAAAGTGCCAAAGTTTTTTTTTCCTACTTCCTCCTTGGCATCATAAGAGTTCCAGTGGACAATTTGGACTTTCCATCTATCATCCCTTGCATTTGCCATGGGATTAACTAACTAGCTATCTTCTCTTCCTATCATTCACTTCCTTGATGATATATTTGACTGCTATTCTTGAAATTCCTCTTTAGCTTTATGTGGCAACCAGCTCATATGAACCATGTATCTTCTCTTTGCCCTCTATGTGATATTAGTTTTTAATTCTTCATACACTGTTTTGTTTCACGTCTTGCAGCCATACAACAATACAGGTAAGAGACTGGCATTTTCAAAAATTGATCTTTGTTTCTAGGACACTAAAACTGTCATTAAAGGGGCTTCAAAATTCTGTGAGAGCAATCCAGCCCACTCTCCTCCTATTTAAGTATGAGTCCATCTCAATATCTATTTATCCACTGGTCTATATAACATAATTTGTGGGTAGGGACAGGGAGAAAAGTGGGCCCAAATCCATTTCCTCTACTGTTGCATATTAACAGCTCATAATCTGGGAGAATTCCCTTGGAGCAGTGAGAGGTTAAGTGGCTAGCCTATGGCCAGTCAGCTGGTGTTTTTCATAAAGGGTTTGGGTCCAAACTGTTGAAGAACAACAAGAACCACTATAAGGTAGTAAAAATCACTCTTACTGAAAATGACAAGGGAAAATATATTAAATGGGAGGACTCAGACTTCCAGCAATAAGCAGGAGCCTAAACAAAGTCCCTACAAAGAGAACCAGTTATAAACAAGATTTCTAGCATTATGATCTTGATCTGGATACAGGCTTCCCCAAGACAAATAGGGTAATGGCTATTATTTAGACTACCCTCTGATATGCACACTAAGCAGTGATAGAGGTCACAAAGGTAGTTATAAATAAGGGAGTTCAGTTCCTATCAATGGTCAGGTTTTAGTAGCTACCTGGCTGATCAGGTGTTTGCACAGGTGTTGCATATTAACAGCTGGCTGGT
Organism: Monodelphis domestica; assembly: GCF_027887165.1. Classification (NCBI taxonomy): domain Eukaryota; kingdom Metazoa; phylum Chordata; class Mammalia; order Didelphimorphia; family Didelphidae; genus Monodelphis; species Monodelphis domestica. The sequence continues at coordinate 326,995,192 of NC_077227.1, read as the reverse complement.
TTCAGTTAAGAGTCACTACTATCACTGGAGCCAAAGGAGATCCTTTCTCCAACCTACATTTCTGTATAAATACTTCTTCAAATTCCCTAATTCCTAGACCTGGTATATGTCTGAGGCAGAGACTTGAACCCAAGATTTCTTAGTCTTTCCTGTAGGTTTGTTTGTTTGTTTGTTTGTTTGTTTTGGCATGCTGCTTCTTGCTTTAAAAAAAATACTAATGTTAAATTTTATGCTTGCCAACATGAGATGTGCCATAGAAAATAAAATTGAAAATCTATTCCTTTATCATATTTTCATCAAAGATGTTGCTTTATATTCATCCTGAAGGATATATATATCCTGAAGGTTTTATAGATATATAAATGATCAAATAGATCATGCTCTATTAGATAAATAATCAAATAATAGGAAGAGGTGTCAGATAAAGTATGCTATCAACATTTTAAAAAATGCTACAAATCACAAATACTCAGAAAATTTTCAAATTAAAACAACTCCAATGTTCCAAATCATATATGGCAAAGATAACAAAAGATAAAAATGGTGGTTGTCAGAAGGGCTATAAGAAGACAGGAACACTGCATTTATGCATTGTTGATCAAACCATTAATTGGTTCAATCATTCTGAAAAATATTTTGGAACTATGGCCAAAAAGTCACTGCATTCTAGCAATAATATTACAAGGTCAAAGTCAATGTCTTTGCTTTTATCCATTTCCCATTTTTTAGAGTCAGAACTTCTTTAACTGCATGAAGTGTTTTCTAGTTTTTAACTTTTAAAAAAATTGTGTTGATTTTTAACTTTGTCCTAGCTAGTTCATGATCCAGCTACATACCAAAAGCTGATTCTGAAAGGATTCCCACATCAATTACGAGTTATTTTATATCTGTTAAGATAGTCAATTCCAAATATATATATATATGTATGTATATATATATATTACATATATGTATATTTCAGAGTACACATTTGTTCAATTGTTTCAGTTGTGTCCAACTCTTTGTAACTTTATTTGAGTTTTTTTTGGCAAAGATACTGGCATGGTTTGCTATTTTTTTTTCCAGCTCATTTTATAGATATGGAAACTGAGGCAAACAGTGACTTACCCAGTGTCATTTAGCTAGTAAGTAAGTGTCTGAGGCCAAATTTGACCTCAGGAAGATGTCTTCCTGATTCCAGGTCCAGCATCTCTATCTATTCACAGCATTGTCTAGCTGCCCCCATCAGAGTGCTTAAAAGATACCTGATATACTCTCTCTCTCTCTCTCTCTCTCTCTCTCTCTCTCTCTCTCTCTCTCTCTCTCTCTCTCTCTCTCTCTCTCTCTCTCTCTCTCCCTCTCTCTCTCTATCTTTCTCTTCCTTTCTCTTTCTCTCTCTCTTTCTCTTTCTCTCTCTCTCTTTCTTTCTCTCTCTCTCCCCCCCCCTCTCTCTCTCTCTCTCTGTCTGTCTTTCTGTGTCTCTGTCACTATTTCTCTGTTTCTTTCTCTCTATGCATATATGTATATATGTGTGTTTATAGGCATATCTATAGATGTATAGGTCTCTCTCTATATTCAATGATATTAACTGGGTTTCCATACACACACATACATGTACCTATATCCTGGCCTAGATAATATAATTCTCAGAGCTATAAATCTATGTAGAGCTCTCTAGATAGGTATCTATATCCCTATCTATAGATATGTCTGCCTACATAGAGCTATCTATCTATCTATCTATCTATCTATCTATCTATCTATCTATCTATCTATCTATCTATCTGTCTGTCTGTCTGTCTGTCTGTCCGTCCGTCCGTCCGTCCGTCCGTCCATCCATCCATCCATCCATCTATCTATCCATCTATCTATCTATCTATCTATCTATCTATCTATCTATCTATCTATCTATCTATCTATCTTTCTACCTACCTACCTACCTACCTACCTACCTATCTACCTACTTCTAAGTAATTACTTGTAAGCAATCTAAGTAATCATTGACCTTTTCAGGTTCTTATTTATGAAATATGTTTTCTAACTTTTTTGCACTTCCATCTTGTGCCTATCTATACCTTTTAGTCACTGAGTACCAAGGTATATGCTGATTTAATTTGAGGGATCTTGTTAAGTTCCTCATGGACTTTTTCAACTTCTTTGGGGACTTTCACTTCTGTCTTTTAAATGACCAGCACACAGGAGGTACCTAATAAATGCTTGCTGATTGATAGTTTTATTTTTCATCCTTGGTAACACTGTCTCATAAGCTACCTTATGGTCTTTCTGTTTATTCTTGTCATGAGCAATGCAAGTTTAGATGACCAAAAGTGTCATGAAATGATGAGTACACAATAAAACCAACTCTACCAATTTTTTTATTCATTTGTTCAAGGACACTATGTAATTACAACTTCTTTTTTATCTGTTTTCATTTATGCCAAGAATGTTAATATAGATATGATTCAAATATATATGTGTGTGTATGTGTGTTTATTTTTAAACCATAAAAGATATGGAAGTGAACAAATTAAGAGCACCAACAATTCATTTAATGTCTGTGGGTGGTTTAAACACAATAGGATTTTAGTAACTTTTAATAACCTCTTCTTTTCTACCACCATACCATCATCACTGCTGAAATAAAATGGTACTACATAGGACAGAAGGTTATTTTGTATTTATATCTGTTTAATTGGTCAACATAACCAAAAACTTAGTTACCCAGTCAACAATGTGTTAGCAATTAACCTCTTCAAACTTAATTAGGCTAATACTGGAGAATAGACATAGTTGGGAACCTGGAGCACACTTGAAAACCTTGGAACATTCCAGTAACCTAGCCTTGAGGATCCTTTTAACACAATGAGGTCACAGAAAAAGTCTTTTGGGGAAGTATCTTAGATTGTGTCTGCAATAATTCTTCCATTCATTTCCATTCTCTGTCAACACTGCTGCCACTCAATGTTGAGCCCTCATCAACTCTTCCCTCTATTATTATAATTTTGTGACATATTTTTATTAGGATTTGGGTTCTCATAATAATAAAATCTCATAACCTCAGAATTTGAAGAGATTCTCATCTCTAGTATCTTTGATAAAATCTAGTCATTCCCCAATTGATAAATGGGCAAGGGACATGAATAGGCAATTTTCAGATAAAGAAGTCAAAACTATCTAGTATCTTTGATAAGTAGTCAGTCAAGGTTATACTTGAAGACTTCTAGAGATAAAGAATTTGCTATATACCATTCTACTTTTGGACAGCTGAGATATGACCCTAGATCCTATGAATTAGGAGAGTATTCCAAATCAGGATGCTCATCTCTATTCCATGCTGACTCTATTTGATCCTCACAACTATCCTTTGCGGTAGAGAATACAATCATTTTTATTCTTAAACTCAAGAAGTTATTTGCTAAAGGTTATATAGTCCAAGAGCAACATAATTAGGGTTAAAATTCAGTTCTACTTACAAAAACAAGATGCTTTTCATTATACTTGCTTTCTTGAAGGCCCAGGTTGAATGACAGCTCTAGCCCTCACTGTGTTTCCCCTTTCTCTGAACTTCTTTAGTTCATATATATGTCACACAATTAGCACTTCATTTTATTTATGGTCTAATATCATTCACTATTAGGTTTTTTTGTATTAGAGTTATTTCCCTAACTAGGCTGTAAGTTTTTCAAGGACAAGGTCTGTGAAATCTATTTCTATGATGTTAATAAGCATTGCCTAACAAAGGGATGGGCACCTAGAATCATTAATTTAGATCTGAAAGAGGTCTTAGAGACAGATCATCTAGTCCAACCCTTTCGTTTTTACAAATGTGGAACTGAAATGCACAAAACTTCAGTGTTTTACCCAAAGACACATTGGTAGTAAGGATTAAAGGTAGGATTTAAATTCAGATCCTCTGACTTCAAAGCCAGCACCCTTTCTCCTATACCACAGAACAGCTACACAATAAATGCTAATAGATTAGTTTATCATTCAAAAGATAAACTCGTGGACTGTCAATATTCTATGGACCCTTGGAAAATAAAATGCTTGAACATGGAACATTGAATGTCAGATCAGAAAGGTATCTTATAATTAGAGATCCATTATGTTTTAGTACTATAAAACATTTTAAGAATCATGAAATCTCAGATTTAAGAGAGATCTCAGAGATAATCCAATCCACTAAATACCTGAACATTAATCCCTGACAAGTAGTCATTAAACTTCTTGAGGCACTCCAGTCATGAGAAAAATCCATTGCTTCCTAGGGCAACCCAATTTGCTTTGGGATATCTTTAATTGTTAGGAAGTTTGTCTTACAGAAAGCCAAAATCTGCTTTTCTATCATTTGCAGCTAGTTCTGCCCCCTGAGGCCAAGCAGCACAAATCTAATTGCTCTTCTCCATGATTTAGGAGTTTCTCCTGGTGAGGCAGATCACAACTCCATGTCTGCTCATTGTGACTCTTTTCCATATTTTCCCCAAAGTTCACCCCAAGGGGTTCACTCACTAAGCTGAAGATTTTGCTTTCTTTTGACATGCAATTCCTTGATGACATCATTATTCTTTGGAGCTTCTTATAGGGTTATATTTTGTAGCCTGTTCATATTTCCATTGCTAGAGAGCAATGATACCCATCTTTAGTTCTTCTGAGTGAATGGTTATCTGTATCTAATGGTCATAATGCACGACCAATAAAATGTTAGTATTAAAAAGGTTGGCCCATGTTTTCTTGGGAAGCTTGAGGTAAATAAAGAGCTTTGTGGTTTCCTGAAAACAATCCAGTTCACTCTCTTCATTTTTAAATGTAAGCCTGTCTATACTGTCCATTTGTACTGTTTATCTCAGCTATGGGTACCACTGGACAAGCTCACGGGGTGTCCATCCAAATGCATGATGAAATCTGGACTTTCTTCAACCATTTGATCTTTTCTTTGTGAATAGATAGACAAAACTCATTTGAGTGATAACAGATCTTCATCAGCATGCTCTATAATGTTTTAGGCTTTGATGTAATCAGTATAATGACTCCTCCCTCCCCAAAACACAAACACCTGGAGGAACTCTTCAATCAGAACTCTGCTGGATCTCCATCACAGTGGTGGAAGGCACGCACCACCATGTCTTATATGATTAAATAGGGTTATTTCTGTGGTTATATTCTTCAAGGATTTCTTGAATGATCCTAATATTGGAATGGGTGACATTTTGCTATCCGAGTCCAATTCTGTTCTACCTAATTAAATGTTCAAATGTATCTATCATGTTTCTCTTCTGAATCTCCTCTTTTCCAAGCTAACCAGTCTTATGGCTTATTTTGATGATCTTTATCACAGAATATTAGAATTGGAAGAGAACATAAACAGCATCTAATCTAACCCCTCATATTGCAGGAAAGGAAACTGAAGCCCCAAAAGGAGCAATGACTCACTGAAAGTGACACCACAAATATTAATGGCAGATTTGGTCCTCCTGACTCCATGTCTCAGGCACCTTCCACCCTTAAAGGATACCTTCATGCTAAGCAGGACTCAAAGGGCTAGGGCAGGCTTTCACCTGTAGGGGAAGAGTTTCTAACCTAGCTGAAGAAAATACCACTATTTATGCTCACAAAGATAGAAGGAAGTCTTTGGTCAATATACCAACCTTCCTTTGTTGGCACCCTACTCACTAAAAATGCAAATTAATTTTCAGAGGAAATTAAAGTTGATTTTACCCATCTGAAAAGTGCAACTGAGTGAGGAAGTATTTACATTGCCACGCTGACTCATTCCACAGGTCCACTCTCCATCCACACCAAGGCCTTTGACTTGGAAACATCCCAGAGGCAGGCCCGCAGAGAACAATGCCACATTGAAGCCCAGGCTCCTGATAAAAGAGAATTTTTTTCCCCTTTGGCCTAATTGCCAAGGCAAGAGTAACTGTCCCTCTTAATATTAATAAAACAGGGCGTCCACCTTTGTTCCCACCCTAGTCACTTTCACCATCCCAGGATGTCATATAAAATGTGATCTCGGTGACTTCTAATGACCGCTCAAAGGTCATGATGTCAGGTACATTTATTGTCAGTTACCTCAGTAATCTTTAACCTCAGATGGCCAAAGAGCTAAAATGGGGAATATAAAGCAAACAGAGGGCCCAGCATTAAACCTTAATGACTCAACTTCACCTGATCTGGATTCAGCCAGTTATTTCCTATTCCTGTTCTTTCCAACATCCTTAAGCTAGAGAAATTTATAAAGAAAGTTCATGTTCTCTATCCCTGGCACCTTGATACAATAGGCATTTATTTAACAATAATTATATTCAAGCAGAATCCAGGGGAACATTGCTAATAGCTAGTCAGCCTCTGTCACTTTCAAGTTCATGGGTCTGATTCATGAAGAAGGAAAAAAAAAGCCGACACATTCTATTATGTGACATCTTCACTCACTGCCAATGGCTAGGTTTTGAGCTGTAAGCTATTCATTAAATGTCTTTGCTCCTTCCCCAGTGCAGTTTCCATCTCTTTGTTATGCAATGAAAGGGCAAGTCTGTAAATGGAAGATGGAAGAATCCCAAAGAAGGTTTTCTTTCCACTTTGTGGACCACCAGGGTCCTGACCTCACAAGACTCCTCGTTCTCCATGACACGCAATACCCAGATATACCTCACAATTCAGGAAGTATTTTTTTTTGAGATTGAAATAGGTAATCTTAAAGGTTCCTTTCAGCTCTATTAATCTATGGTTCAAAGCAATAGAAAGGGGGAAAGCCTAACTCTGATGCATAGGACCTGAGTTCAAAACCTACCTCTGATGCTTACTTCCTGGATGAGCTTTAATAAGTCACTTAACCTAAATGGGTTTCATTTTCCTCATCTGTAAAATGAGGGGCTTAGATGGACTATAAGATACTTTCTAGATAATACCCTCCTAGATCTGACATTTATATTAAAGAGTTAGTTTGGGTATAATGGAGAAAGAGTTGATAATTCCTCTATCACACATTTGATGATCCAAGATTTGAGGGAAATTTCTGAATATATTTGAGTTGTCTAATTTGTCTCTTTTGATGATGATGCAAAGGGCTAAAAGAGGGAAATAAAAAGATGAATAAAAATAGGTCCTATATAAATAGGGGCTTTACCATTTTGTTGTTGTTGTTCTATACCATCCTACTCTTTGTGAGGCCATTTGGAGTTTCCTTGACAAATATACTGAAGTGGTTTGCCATTTCCTTCTCTAGCTCATTTTTCAGATGAGGAAACTGAGACCAACAGGGTTAAGTGACTTGCCCAGGATCACAAAGTTAGTAAGTGTCTAAGGCTGGATTCAAACTCAGAAAGAGGAATGCTCCTGATGCTCTATGCAGTACACCACCTAGCAGCCTTCCTTATCAGTACTTTAATTAGTTACCACCACCATTACTAGTACATGCTTTTACCTCACTTAATCCTCACAACAGTTCTGAAATCTAGATATTACAGGAAAGGCATGAAGAAAGAGTAGGATTTCAACAGGCAAAGGTGAGTATGGTTGGCTTTCCAATGTAAACGTTCACAGATTCAGAGAACTTAGAGTTCAAAGGTAACTTACAGATCGTTTAGTCCAACCACTTTGCAGGTCTTTCTGTGAGAGACTAGGTAAAGGGCCTGAAGTTGCCTAGGCAGTAAAAATTGGGATTCAAACCTAGATGCTCTTACTCCATACCACACTGATTCTATACAACACTACAGGCTGGGATGGGAGTGTTAAGGGTCAAGGTTAAGGACTTTTAACCATTGGTGGGGCTGCTTTTTTCTTAAGGTATTTTTTTTTCCTCTCAGGAGAAAGAAATCAATATCAGTTTTAGCTATGTCTTCTGCCTCCATCAGCGATGAAATCAAATTGGTGGTCAATTAACCAAAACATAATCTCTAACTGAGGACGGGAAGAAATGCATTCTTTTGAAGAGTGCTTCAGAAGTCACCTGAAATAGGAAGTCAACCACTTGACCATGAATGGTCAAGACTGAGAGTTGTAGAATTATAGACTCAAGAGTTTCAGAGCTTGGAGGAATCTTAGAAGCATATAGTGTTAGAATCCCAGAATGTCAGATCAAGAAAGGCCCACAGAAATATAGGACTGTAAGATTTCAGGGCAGCTAAGTAGTGAAATGGATAGGGCACTAGGACTGGAGTCAGGAAGATTTCTTTTCCTAAGCTCAAATCTGACCTTAAGTACTTACTAGCTGTGTGGCCTTGGAGAAATCACTTAACCCTATTTGCCTCAGTTTTCTCATCTGTTAAATGAACTGGAAAAGGAAATGGCAAACCATTCCAGGATCTTTTTAAAGAAAATGTCAAGTACTGTTGGAGTCGTCTCATCAATGTATCTTTGATTTTTTTTTTGTTTTGGTTATATTATAAGTGTGCTCTTACAACAATGACCAATATAGAAGTGTGTTTTTTCCTGACAATGAAAAATAAATGAACTGAAAAATTTTAAAAATGTCAATCAGGAATCACAAAGAGTTGGACACAACTGAACAACAAAAACTTCAGAATTGGATGGGGCCCAAGAATCATAGAATTCAAAATGTCAGCCCTGGAAATGCAATTAGAGATCATTTAGTTCAAAGATTCTTATCTTTTTTTATGAGGGTTATGGACCCCTTGAGGAGTCTAGTATACCCTAAAAATCCCTTGATTTTAAGTAATTGAAGGAAATGATAAATTTCAGTTAGAAGTTAGTGAGCATAAAGATGTAATATTTATCACATATAAGTTCACATCCCCCAGGTTAAGAGTCCTTGAACTAATTCAAAACTGAAATGACAGGTGAGAAAACCAAGCCCCAAAGAGATGTGATTTACCCATGGTCACACAAGGAGATAGTGATTGGATTTGAACTTAAAACTCTTGACTCAAACCACTACTAACCAGTTGGGAAAATACTTAGACTAATGAAGTGACTCAGAAGGGACTTTGCTGAAACCTGTTGCTTTGCTCTGACCACAATACATTTCTTTTTGCTCAGAAAAGAAAAAGGGGAGGAGAAGCAGATCAAAGACCAGCAAGATAGGATGGGCCGGGAAGTTGGTTATCAAAGTATGGGGTGGGGAGTGGGGGTGAGAAAAGAAAATACAAGCCATAAAGTTGGATTTGGGTCAGCTTTTAAAATCTGGTTTCTCTTCCAAGGAGAGGTGACCCTCTGTCCTTAACCAACAAAGTGCAGAGAATACCCTCCTGGTCCCTTGTTAGTAGGATTGTGTGTGTGTGTGTGTGAGAGAGAGGGGGGGGGGGATGGAGAGGAAGAGAGAGAGAAAGGGAGAGGGAGACAGAGAGAGACTGACACTGAGACAGACAGACACACACACACACACACACACACACACACACACACACACACAGAAAGAGAGAGAGAGAGAGAGAGAGAGAGAGAGAGAGAGAGAGAGAGAGAGAGAGAGAGAGAGAAAGGAGGCGGCAGAGAGGAATGCCCAGAAGAGAAATAGCTTTGGACAGGGAGGCAGGAGACCCAAGTTCTAGATTGTAGTTCTACCTTGCACTTGGGCAATTTGCTTCCTTCTGTAGACCCCAGTTTCCCCATCTGTTAAATGAAGGGATTCAACTAATTTGTTTCTATGACCCCTTCCAACTCAATCCACAGCTATAGTTCTCTTCTGTAGTTGGACTCTTCTAAGAGTTTTATGGATGATCTCTGCCTTACTGTTCCCACTAATAAAAACCTGATTCCTTCTCAAGATTATGTCATATGGAAATAATAATAGGTAGCATTTATATGCAGAAGGGAAGCGGGGTGGCACAGTGGATAGAGTGCTTGGACTGGAGTTAGGAGGACTCAATTTCAAATTTGTCCTTAGACTCTCACTAGTTGTGTGACTTGGACAAGTCACTTAACCCAGTTTGTCTCAGTTTTCTCATCTGTAAAATGAACTGGAGAAGGAAATGGTAAACCATTCCAGTATCTTTGGCAGGAAAACCCCAACTGGGGCCATGAAATGTCAAGCATGATTGAAAAAATGGCTGAACAACAGGCATTCATATAGAACTACTATATATCAGGCACTGGCTGAGGATTTCACAAATATCATCTCATTTGATTTTTACAACAACCCTAGGAGGTCGGTATTATTATCAACTCCATTTTACAGTTGAGGAAACCAAGACAAGCAGAGGTTAAACAACTTGCTCAAGGCCCCAGAGCTACTGAATATTTGAGACTGGACTTGAACTCCAGTCTTTCTGACTCCTGACTTCAGGCACAGGGCTTTGTCCACGGTACTTAAATGCTTAAAAATGGCTATTTAAAGGAGAGGGGGGGTGAGCAAGGGGAGTCAGAAAGAAAAAGGATAAAAGAAAGGAAAATCTAGGAAAGATGATAAGAATTTATGGAAAGAGGAAAAGTGAGCTAGGGGAGAAGGTCAAGTTGAATGACCTTGACAGTTAGTAGTAAAGACCAGTTAATGGAGATGCCTCATCTTTGTATGACTTGGGAACTTCACAGAAACCTTTAGCAACAAAGCTGGTATCTGCAATTTCTATCCAAAGCCCACAACTGGTCCAAACAGCAGCCTCATGAAATAATAGTTATTTTGGTCTATAAATTCATTGAGGTGGAAAATAAGGCTTGGAGGAGGCAGGAGGCATCAGATCTGAGTTCTAATCCTAATTTGTCATTCCCTCACTGGGGTCCGCTTTTGCTGTCCCAACTTTCTACACACAACCCAGATACTGTTATCCCAGCAGCTCTCTTCGTCAGGAGCATCTTACCCTGGGTGGCATTCCTGAAATGCCACTGCTGGCAATACAGCTTGAGAAGTGCCAAAACCCTTCCTCACAATCATCATTCTTCATTCATGCTCTGAGCTTCTGGCATTGTTTGTGAGTCTATCATTATCTTTGTTCATCCTGACATCAAGCACTCACTGAGAGAGCATTCCTGGGAGCCTGCTGGCACTTCCCTATCAATCAATCATGTGGGTAATCAATCCAGGGAGCAGGTCTAGGAAGCTTCCAACTGTCAAGCAATACCTGGCTTCTAATTAGGTCTCAGAATTATTCTAATTGGGCTGTCTCGTTCTGTTTCCTAGAACCCAGGGAAATATGGTGTCATTATCAATGTCGATAGGAAGGAGAGTGGAGCAATTGATGTCAGTGTCACTCACATGCCTAGACAGAACCAACCTTTCAGGGAGGTAGAGGAGTAATAATCTCTCATGTTTGTACAGTTTATAGATTAGAAAACCGTTCATATTCGTAACTGTCTTAATAGCCCCACAAAAAGGCAAGACAAGTGCTATTATTCCCATTTTACAGATGAGGAAACAAGCTTAAAGAGATTAAATGAATCAATTGCAAAGACTGGGATAGAACCCAGACCACCTTGACTCTGAGTGGGTTACAGGTCCTTCTGGGATTCCTACAAAGATGACTTAAACGGTGCACTCGAATGACTTCCCCTGATACATAATTGTGGAGCAAATAAGAGAGAAACTATTAGATTGTAAGCTCTTTGAGGGCTAGGATTATGTCGATTTCTATTTCTGCATCCCCAAGATATTGAACAGAAATATAAAATAGGAATGTAGTACGAATTTGAGAAATGTTCACTGAATTGAACTGAACTAAAATTATTGAAGGAAGAAATTCATTTCCAATTGGAGGGATCAGGGGAAGTTCCATGGAAGGGATAACAGTTGATCTAGACCTTGAAGTAGGAGGAATGTCAACAAATGCCATGGTGCAAAGGAAGAGGACATTTCAGCCTTCAGGGGACCTATGAGGAAAGGCAGTGAAGTAAAAGAATGAAGAATATATATATACATGATTAATTCCAGATGGCCTGTGGCAGTGTGAAACAAGCTGGAAAGGTAGGGATTACGAATGTATTTAATAAGAAGAAATCATTGATAAACCTTCTCTAAAGGCCTTTCAGGTCTCTCCCCCTCACTCCCTGGCAAGCTAGTACCTTCTTTCTAAGACTGACTCCCATTTATATTGTATATATCTTATATATTCATAGCATGTTGTTTCCCCAACATGAAAGTGAGCTAATGTGTGATTTCAAGGATTCCTACAAGGCCCTCCTCTATCCATAACACAATTCTTCTTCTGCTTCTGGAAGCCCAAAATTTCATTAACAAGTCCCCAAACTCTCTATCCACAATCATGGTGTGGTGGAAAGAGCATTACGCTAGCCCCAAGAGTCAGGAAACCTGGACACTAGTGTCCATTCTTTCACTAATGCATGACTTGGAGAAGTCACCCACCCTCTCTGGGCCTCAGTTTTCCATTCTGTAAAATTAAGGAACTGGTCTAAATAACCTCTAAGATATCTTCAGACTTGAAGTATGTGTTCTAACCCCTCTTCCAGTTCTAGTATTTAAACACTATTCCTTTGCTAACATTCTGGGGTTCCATGATGCTAAGGTCTTTTCCAGCTTTAACATTCCATCGTTCTGTGAATTGTCATAGAAAGCATCAAAGTGTTTGAAAAGCACCTCAGAAAAGCCTGAAGTCCTTGGGAGATATTCAGTCCTAGACCTGAAAAAGCCTGTTTTAAAACAGTTCCAAATGGCACTTTTCTCTTTGTCCTCAGAGATGTCGTCACCACTGCAATGACAAAGAGGAAACCGCCATAAAAGACGGGAAAGAAAGGGCTTTTCATTCTGTCAAAACACCCAGAAGTCTCACGTCATTAAATGGGGAAGAGACTGGCTTCATTTGTTTTTCGAACAAGCAGCCTCACTTTTCCGGAAGGACCTTTTCAGGATAGAAGCAGATTTTGCTTCATGCATGAATGAACTGCTGCCATCTTCTGACATTGCAGAGTTCTGCAAATGACAAGAGATGACTTTTCTACTCTAGGCAAGTACGGGAGGGGGAAAAGGGGGCAGGGGGGGGAGGGGGAAGAGGGATGCTTACCTGGTAAAAATGTGGTCTGGGACCGATAGCCAAAGGAGTGCTGGATCTCTGGGAAGCAGAAAGAGGACATACTAAAAAGGAAAAAGAAAGGCACACTTCACTAAGAAGATATTTTGAACTTGGAAAGTCCCTCTCATCCAATTCAATTCAATTCAATTTGAAAAACATTTCCTATTAGTAATAGTAAATAATAAAATTAATTGATAAAATTTTAAAAATAAAATACAAAAGTAAATAAATAAAACATGGAATTTGATGATTTACAAAGTGCTTTCTTCCAAATAATCTTGTGAGGTAAGTAGTGTAAGTATTGATATTTAAATTTACAAATGAAGAAACTGAAATTTAAGAGTCAAGCAGAATAAAGACCAAAATTTGAGGCAGCAGGTTTGGATTCAAATCTGGACCCACCCACCACCCACTCCCTGCCCCAATGTGACCCTGACCAAGTCACTTTAATCCTATTCATCATCTATAAAATTCAGGGGTGGACTCAGTGTAATTAAGGAAATAAGAAGCAATGTAGGATAGTGGATAGTAATAGAGTCGGAATCAGATCTCTGTGTGAATCTTAGCTAAGACACTGATTCTATAATCTTGAATGAATCACTTAACTTACTTCAACTTCCTGTCTCTAAAATGGGATGATTACTCCTGTAAAGCCCTTACCTCATGAGGCTATGAGGACCAAATGAAATAAACTATATAAAGCACTTTGTAAACTTTAAAGTGCTGTGTAAATGCTCACTATTATTGTGAGGAGGGTGATGGTTGTGGTGGCAGTAGTTATTACTGCAGTTAGCAGACATCTACGTTTGAATCCTCTTTCTTTTACTTACTAGTTTTGAAACCTTGTGGACAGTCTCACAGCCACTGCAAACTTTAATTTCTTTATCTGCAAAATGGGCCTGATAATAATACTTTCAATGATTATCAAGAGAGTTGAAAAAAGAGGATTTGTTGTTGTTCAGTCGTGTCCAGTTCTTTGTGACCCCATTTGGGGTTTTCTTACTGGAGTAGTTTGCCATTTCCTTCTCCAACTCATTTTACAGATAAGGGAACTGAGGCAAACACGGTTAAGAGACTTGTCCAGGGTCATACAGCTAGTAAGAATCTGAGGCTGGATTTGAACTCTATTCTTCCTGACTCTAACCCTAAACCCCAGATCCAGTATTCTACCCACTGTATCACCTAGCTTCCCAAAGCTTTACACCACCATAAATGTAAGATACTACTGTCATTTAACTTATTAGCTCTTGGAAGTATATATTGTGCCCCTCTGAAGTCTTCTTTTCTCCAGGTGAGACATTCTCAGTTCTTTTAACCAATTTATTTATTTTTAGTTTGTGTCCATCTATCTTGCCTAGGCTAAAAAGTGCAGTGGCCAGTCATAAACATCACAATGCTTATTGGCACAAAAGCTTTAACTTGTTCCATTTCCCCCTTGGACCCACCCCCCACCTGGGCTGTGTCACTGATCTGCTCTCTCTCTCTCTCTCTCTCTCTCTCTCTCTCTCTCTCTCTCTCTCTCTCTTTTCTTTATTCTCTCCCTTCTCTGTCTTATCTCTCTCTTCCCATTCTCTCTATTCTCTCTCCATCTCTCTGTCTCTCTCCTTTCCTCTCTTTCTCTCCAGCTCTTAATACCAGAGGATCCTTGCATCATAAGATTATAGATTTTGAGCTAGAAGGGACCTTAAAGTCCTTCAACTCCAACCCACCTCTTTTACAGGTGAGGCAACTCAGTGACAAAGAGGTTAAGTGACTTGTCTAGAGTCATTAATCTATTAAGTGTCCGAGGTGGGTTTTTTAGCATTCTGAGGTCCCTGCTGATATTTTTCTTTATTTCTAGCTACTCTTTTTCTTTTAATGACACCAACATTTTCCAAATCAACCAGGTTCAAAAGCTTGTAGGCTTTTCATTCTCTCTTTCTTCTCCCACATCCAACCTCTTGTCAGGTTCTGTTCTATCTCCCCAATATCACTCTGGGTTTTCTTCCTTTACTTACACTGCTTCTTCCTTGCTTTAAGCCCTCCTCATAGTTCTTTAGACTCTTAAACAAATTCTTTATTTGTTCTGCTTCCATTTCAAACCATTGCTGGACTAATCCTCCTGGTGCCTCACTCTAATCTCACCACTCCCTACTCAGAAATCTTTAAAGGTTTTCAATAAACTAATGAATAAAGTTGAACTCCTTAACCTGACCTTGGAGACCTTCCCCAATCTGACCTCAGCCTTTCTTTTCAGCCTTATCTCACACATGTCCCCTACAGTCCCCCTACAAACTAGAGCTGAGGGTATAGTATAAGAACTACAGGCTAGTGAATCTGCAACCCCCCTGGCCCTTGTCACTCAGGACATTATATTTTTAGTGATTACCCTGAAGGCAAGTTCCATGCCTTGTACTTATTTATGTCCCCGATGGTTCAAGTCCTGGAACACAGGAGGTGCTCAATATGAATTTGCTGAATGATGGATGTTTGACTTTCCATCTCATTTCTGCAGAGGGGTATGAGGTTATCAGAAATAATTTGTCTTGGTCTATTAGAGTAGACTTAAGGCTCTAGAATTTTTCACAGAAGAGTCAGAAATGGTAAGGCCTTTAATTCACATAAGATAAATCTTAAGGCTTAATTTGAGATATCTTAGAGCAAGAAGAGGTCTTAAAAAGGATTGTCTCTGGGTTAAGGCTCACAGGCAATACAGTCAATAGAGAGATAAGGATATAAGTGGATCAGAGTTGCTAGAGGAGAAAACAGACTATATCCTTGACTGAGTCAGTGTAGGGACAACTCCCAACATCAGGGATGTGATTGTCAAGCCACAGTTGGAGAAGGAAGAGTTCTTCGGATCATAAAACTAGAGCTTGAAAGAACTTTATAAGTTACCTACTTCAACTCCCTCATTTTACTGATGAAGACACTAAGGAGACTCAGAGAAGTCAAGACACTTGAACCCAGGTCATCTGACTCCAAATTCACTTTTCTTTCCATTGTATCACACTGCATCAGGTATCCTCTTGACTTGATACTGGGTCTTTATCAGTTTCTTATCAGTCTTCTGGGATTTATGTAAGGACACCTGGGACCAACTCTATATAATAAGTTAACACCACAAAATAGATCAGGGTCAGACCTTGATTTTATAGGTAAAGACAATGGTTTCCTGTCTCTGCTATCACAAGCAAAGATTGGCAAAATTGCATGGGAGATAGAAGTTTAAATCATGAAACATGCCAACATTCTAAGCACCGAAAATTCTAGAAAAGCAAGGACTTACAGACAAGAAAAGAATATAGACAGAAACAGACAGACAGACAGATAGAGAGATAGATAGATGGAGGGATGGAGGGATGGATGTATGGATGGATGGATGTGTGATGATTAAAAATTCTGAGAGCCTGGGTTCCAAGTAAGAAAATCAATTTGTTGATTAGGCAAGCAATAACCAATAGATGAACTGGTCAGTGATCTCTTTTGGTGATCAAAGACAAAAACATTCAATATATTGAATCATTAAATACAATTTAGGAAACTCATTATTTAGCCCTCCAGTAAACTAAATGAGAAGGATGCTTTTTTACAATCCCTCCCTGATTACTTCATGATGATGGAAAATCACATGCCTGATCCAAGGATTCCAATTTCTAGATTAAGAAATCAGATTGGGTCTGATTAAGAGTGACCTTCTTATTTAGCCCAATGCCCACCCAAGGATCCTGTGATGCTCCCCTCCCTCTCCCCAGACATACATAGCTTAAACTAGTTCTTGTTTACCAAACAAGATGGGGCTCACAATCTCAATCTCAATTATCTCTATTTTAGAATATGTTCTCTGGTAGGAAACATTCCTTGGATTGCCAGGAGCAAAGGAATGAGGAAAGAGTTTTGAAAAATAGACTAATCCTGAATTTGAAATTATGATTACTTAGAAATAAAATGAATGCAATATTTGAAATAAATCTCAGATGGATTTAGATATAGCTGTACATCAGCTTTACTTACTAATGAATCTCTTTTTTTCTTCTTACTTCTCTTCTTACTCTTACTATTGTACTTAATAGTATAATATAATATATAATAATATAATGAAATAAAACAATAATTATTTACAACATTTCAGTGTGAAAAAAAATAACTAACCATAACCTTTCCTCTGGGCTTCACTTCTGGAATATAACCCTATCATTTAACTCTCAAGATGGTAGCTAAAGACTAAAAGATAATCTTATTTATTCATGATAAAATAGTTAAAATCATTTTTCTCAGGGGAAAAATTCTTTTCATTCTTTTTTCTTTCTTCTCAAAGTTTCTCTTCAGTTGTCACAATTAATAGTCTCTTCAGAATGACAATAAAACTTTCAGTCTCTCAAGATTAAAGAAACAGTATCCATTGTCCCTATGACAGAGATTTTCAGCTAATACTACATTTCCCCTACTCATAAAGCCATCCCTTGTATCAAAGAATAAAAGAGAAATTGGGAAGATGCAAAGCAGTTCAACAGCATGTGCCATATTTCATAATCATAGTGTTTCATCTATGCAAAGAAGAGAGGAAGGTGCATTTTTTCATTTCTTCATTGGGTGAAGTTCTTCATTATAATGACATAGCATTCAGGTTTAGATTTATTCGTCTTGTTTCCATTGCAGTAACTATTGTGTATATTATTTTCTTGATCCTACTTAGCTTTCCATCAGTTTTGTATCTCTTCCTATCTTTCTCCATATTCTTTACATCTCTAGTTTCTTACAACACAATATTCCCTCACATGCATATACAATTTGTTTGACTAATCTTCACCTCTTGACTGGACTTTTCCCTACTCCAATCTCTACTCAGCTGCCACAGTGAACATCTAAAAAAAAAAAAAGCCCTCCACATTCAGAGCAAGAACTGTGGGAGCAGAAACACAGAAGAAAAACAACTGCTTGATCACATGGGTTGATGGGGATATGATTGAGGATGTAGATCCTAAATGATCACCCTAGTGCAAATATCAATATTATGGAAATAGGTCCTGATCCATGGCACATGTAAAACCCAGTGGAACTGCCCTTTGGCTATGGGGGGAGGGAAGAGGGGAGGGAAAGAATATAAATCATGTAACCATGGAAAAATATCCTAAATTAATTGGATAAAATTTTCAATTAAAAATAAAAATAAAGCCCTGACTGTGTCACCTTGCCTCTCCCAATTCAATGCCTCTGTTACCCCCATAATCAAATAAAAAATCCTTGCTTAGCATTTAAAGTTCTTCATGACCTAGCCCCTTCCTAGTTTTCCTTCCTTCTTGAATCTACTTTACATACTTTATTGTCTAGCAAAACTATTGTTGTCATTCAGTCTTTTTTTTTCTGTCATGCCCAATTCTTAGTGACCCCATTTGAAGTTTTCTTGGCAAAGTACTTGCCTTTTCCTTCTCCAGTTTATTTGACAGATGAAGAAATGGAGACAAACAGAGTTAAGTGATTTTCCCAGCTAGTGTGTGTCTGAGTCCAAATTTGAACTCAAGGCTTTCTGACTCCAGGCCTCTCTAAGGTTTTGTACTGGTTGTCCCACATGAATTCTCTGCCCTCTCATCTCCACTACTTAGTTTTCCTGGATTCTTTCAAAACTCAGCTCAAATCTATCTTTAGCAGAAAACTTTCTCTATTCCTACCAACTGCCAATGCCTTACTTTTTAGAGACTGCCTTCTATGGGGCCCATTATATCTCGTACTTACCTGGTCATTTATATTACCCAAGTTTTCAGCCAAGCCTAGAGCACTTTTCGTGAGACTGTCATAATTGGTTACTAAACAATTGCCTGTGGGGGATGGGGCAGGTTTGACTTAAAAGAGGAGAGACATTCTTCAACCCTTTTTAAGAGAGTTTCTTTTTCTTCCCTGCAATCAGTGGCAAAGTGTCTGTGTGTCTCCTCACGTCAACATTGGCTCCAAAGGTTCATAGTGAATAAAAGCACAGAGTAAAAAAAGACAAGAGCACTGGGCATTTTCAGGGGCAGGGAGGAGTCCAATTGGACTAACATCAAGTTCAAGGAGAAGGAAAAAATGAGAATAGAGTGGAAGGTAGGAAGTTAGTGGATTATAGAAGGGCTTGAACACTAGGCAGAAGAGTCTGAACTTTACTCAGGGCAACAAGGAGCTATGAAGCTAAGGAGCTATAAACTCTAGAGGGCTGCTATGGAACAGGAATAACAAATGTACAACTCCAGTGGCTAGGACTAAAAGCAATGGTTAGAAGTTACAGAGAAGGAGAATTTGGTTCAGTTTGTGGAAGAATCTCCTAGTATGTAGAGCTATCTCACAATGGAAAGGGCCACATCAAGAAACAGTACTTTCATTTGGAAGGGTTCATATGGGGGTTGGAGAAACACCTATCCAGAATACTGCAGAAGAAAGTTGTGCATTGGGTAGAAGACTGGACTAGAAAACTTTAACATTCTTTCCAAGACTGCATATATTCTGTGATCTTATGATTATATATTATAGTAGTTATATCTTGAGAGGATGGAGCATAAGAGAAAGATTTGAGGAAGTGACTCCCCCACAATTAATGCTCAGGCCTCTGACATTCTCTCTGAAAAGGTCTGGTAGTTTTTGGCAGCTTTGTGAAATAAGTAAAATGCTTCTTTTTCCATATGTTGCATTTTCTTTTCCATTCACCTTTCAATAATTTGAAGGTCTAACTTTTGGTTTGGCGCTGTCCTGGAACTGTCTGTTTTCTCCTTTCTAAAACTTTTTTTTTAATTGGATTCTTTTTATAAATTTCCTTGGAACTCTGGAAATTGGCTTTCCCAGTTTTTGAGTTTCCCTCAGCAAATAAGGCCATTGCTTATTTCCATGAGAAAAAAAAAATTCCCCTCCAGTCATCAGTGTGATACAGCATAAAGAGCTCTGATTCTAGAGTTAAAGAATTTGAGTTTGAAACCCAGTTCTGCAACTTTCTGCAACTTACTACCTGGATGATTGAGAACAAATCATTTGCCTCTCTGAGTCTCACTTTCCTCATTTATGAAATGAGATTGCTGGACTAACTTGGCCTCAAAGGGCTCTTCTATCTCTGATCTTGAAAGACCTGATGGCCAAAGAGTTCTGTCACTGAAATTGTACGGTTTAAAACTTGCATCAGGGGGCAGCTGGGTGGCTCAGGGGATTGAGAACCGAGCCTAGAGATGGGAGATCCTGGGTTCAAATCTGCCCCCAGACACTTTCCAACTGTGTGACTCTGGGCAAGTCACTTGATCCCCATTGCCTAGCCCTTAACCACTCTTCTGCCTAAGAACCAATATACAACATTGATTCTAAGATGGAAGGTAAGGCTTTTATATAAAAAAATAAAAATAAATAAAACTAGCATCAAAGGTTGGATGAAAATATAGCTCAAATTTGGTTATCAAATTTGTATGTGATGGGACATTAATGATGGTGGAGTTGTGAACTGAGCCAACCATTCTGGAGGGCAATGGAATTATACCCAAAAGGCTACAAAAGAATGCATACCTTTTGGTCCAGTAATACCACTGCTGGGTATGTATCCCAAAGAGATTTTTCAAAATGGGAAAGGACCTGTTTGTACAAAAATACTTATGGCTGCTCTTTTTGTGGTGGCAAAGAATTGTAAACTAAAAGAATGTCCCTTAATTGGGGAATGGATGAAAATTGTGTTATATGATGGTGATTGAATACTATAAGGAATGATGAACAGGATGATTTCAGAAAGAGCTGGACTGATGATGTGAACTGATGCAGAGTGAAATAAGCAGAACCAGGAGAACATTATACACAGTAAGTGAAATACTATGGAATGATCAAATGTAATAGACTTTGCTACTAGCAGCAATACAGTGATTCAGGACAATTCTGAGGACTTATAAAAAATGAATGCTATCTACCCCCAGAGAAAGAACTGCTGGAATAGAAATGCAGATGAAAACATATGATTTATCACTTGTTTTTTGGGGGTATATGTTTTAGGGTTTGGGTTTTATAAGATTATTTGCTTATAAAAATGAATTATGGAAATATGTTTCACATGGTAATACATGTATAACCTGAGGTGGGAGGAACAAATTTTCAGGTGAGAGGAATGTGGGAGTATTAACAACATTTTGGACAATAGAATCAAAATTCAAAATGATTTTTTGATAGATGAGAAATATCAGCTGGTAGATCTATGACATTCTGATTTTATAAAGTCATGGAATATCAGGGAGGTTAGAATTATACCAGTGATACAATTAAAAAAAATTAAAATAAGCAATTAACTTATGAAGTAGGAAGGCAGCAGCTGCTTGTTCCTAATAACTTGACAAAGAGACTAGCTTCTTTTTCCCTCTAAGACTGTCTATTGAATGAGTTGAGCTAACCTAGACTTCCGAGCTATTTATAAACTGATGCTGATGGAGAAGAATAAGTTTAATCCTTCTTCAGTTGGCGGCATAGTGGATAGTACACTGGACTTGGAGTCAGGAACACTTCAGTTCAAATCCAGACTCAAACACTAGCTGTGTGGCATTGGACAAGACATTTAACCTCTACCTCAGTTTACTCAACTATAAATGGCACTTACCTCTCAGGGTTGTTATGTGAATCAAATGAGAATATTTGTTAAGTGCTTATGTACAGTGCCTGGGTGTTTAACAAATGCTTGTTCCTTTTTTCCTTCTCCTTACTCAAATGACAACTCTGTGGTCATGGGAAGGCAGCAATAATGACCCCCCCCCCTTAATCTTCTTTTCTCCTGACTTAACATCCCATTCCTACATTTCAAAAAACATCTCTTGCTTCACTTTAAGCCCTGCAAGTGTTCACATCTAAAGACAGAGAGATTTGGACACTTTGGTCTAGGTTCTAGATTTAGACTATAAAACTTAGAGAATTCATTTGGCTAAAAGATGTCAATACATAATTACAACATATTAATTCCATAGGTCTTGGGGTTTCCTGTCATTGTCAGTCAATTGAACAAAATCCTCTCCCTACTTTGTTTCTTGACTTTTCAAGATCAAGAGTGTTAAGCCTGGACAAAGTGCAGCTTTTTGGAGCATTGCTATCTAAACAAATCTTTCTTCTTTCTTTCATCCCACCACTCCTCAGGAAATTCTGTGTCTTTAGCCCAATATTATCCTCTTCCTTTTCTTTCTTATGGGAATTTGAACCCTGTCAACATTTGGACTAGGAGTCAGAGACCTAAGTTCATGTCCAACTCTGCTACTTATTATCCAAGTGACCTTGGACAAATTCTCTTTCTAGAGCTCCATTTTCCTCATCTACAAAATGAAGAGTTTGGATTAGAAGATCTGTAACATCTCTACCAGCTCTTTTATTCTCTGAGTCTCTCTCTGCTGCCTCCTCAACCCTTCCTGACACCCCACCCCAAGTCCCAGCTGCGTCTGTTCTCTCCATGTAATGACTGATTTCCCATCCTTGTAATGTCTGACTTCCTATCTGGAGTTTGTGCCAAATGTTGTACCGGCCGAGACAGAACGAGGATTTATTTCAATGAATTGGACTCTGAATCTATAATTTGATTCAAATGTTAAATGCTAATGAAGGCACAGAGGAAATGTGCTCTAAAGTGAACAAGTATTTTGCTGGATCTGCCTCCAACCTACAGGGTGCAACATCAACTTCCAAAATATGTCAAATCTGACTTTTATGTTTTTCTTCCCTTCCCAACAAAATCCACATGCTATTGGAAACCACAACTGCTGAGAGGTGGGAGCAGGAATGGAGGAAGAGATTAGGCTACTTTTCCCTTTCTCCCTATCAATCTCAACTTTCATATCAGCTCAAAGATGATTATTTTGTATCCTATTAGCCATGAAAAGATAAAATCATATATCTGATGTTGGACCTTGAAGGAATTAAGAAGTAGATGGAGTTGTTTCCAATCCCCATATATTCCTGTAGCTTTAGCCTCCCTCTTCCTGTTGACACTTCCTAAGCTGTATCCCTAACCCTCATCCTTTCTAGATGCTTAAAACCATCAAGCACACCATAAGTCATCCACAATCACATACCACAGTCTTAGGAACACAACCTAATGGAACACTAGAGGGTAATCACAGAAATATTGCAGAATAGGTGTCACAGAAATATATGGCTAGAAAAAAGAGGTGGGCTGTTCATGTTGGAGAGTGAGGGATAATTGGTGGGGAGAGGCTGAGTGCTTCACAAACTATTAGAAGAACAAAGGAAGATCCTTAGTGTATTGGACAGTTCTTTTAAGAGGGTCCCATAGAAAGGCATGCATAAGAACCTCACAAGATGAGAAGGCAGGGTTGGACAGCAAGCAATCTGCACTAATGGATGGGTGTGATATACACAAGAAATATTTAGCTGTACCTCATCCTTCATTGAAAACCAAGGACACAGTGCTAAAGAAAAAATATTGTTGGTGCCATCGATATAGGCAGATGACTTTTAGAGGGAAGAACTCTAGATTGGAGTCTAACAATATGGGTTTATATCCTGGATTTTCCACTTGCCACCTGTGTGACTTTGGGAATATCGGTTCATTGTGCCTCAATTTACTCATCTAATACATAGAGATACAAATAAAAGGGTTTGGGAGCTAAAAGAAGGAGAAAAATCCATCAACATATCAAAGTAGAGTTGAGAGGGACCACAAAATTTCAGAGCTGGAAAGGATTCTAGTATCATAGTACATAGAATGTTAGAGTAGGAAGAGAGACCTTATAATCCAATGATACAAAATGTTAGAATAGAAAATGAGCTGAGAATCAAGAAATAAAAATATTCAGAGCTTCCAAGAACTTTATCAGATCACCTAATCTAAATCCATCACTTTTCATAAAATAATATTGAGACACAATGATTTTGAGTGGCTTTACCCCAAATCACACCCTATGGCCAACACTAGACTAGAGATCTCTCTGAGCTGTAAGATTCTCTGATTCTTGAACTTAGTTCTCCTGATTCTTTTAAAGTTTAATACTAGTTCCAGTACTCAGTTCAGTCCAAAAAGAGTGAAGGAAGAAATACAGCCATGTTGAGCAGGCCTCCTCCAGAAAAGTGCCCTCTTCAGGAGCTGACTGAAAAGAATAACAGGAATAATTAGTAGGATGTTACTATCTCAGACCTTGAATGGACTCTTTAGTCACACACAGTTCTTCTCACTCTAGGGAGACTTTTTACAATGGATGTCATTGGCCACAGTTGGGAATGGGATTAGAGAAGGCAGATGGCACCATTCAAATCTAATCACACTCCTACAGACACAACTTGGGGTATCTTCCCCATTGACATATAGGACCAGTGCCCTCATCTTCATCAGCACTTAAAACATTACTCATTGAAAGCAAGACTGGTCTTCAAGCCACAGACAATTCTGAAAAGGAACAAAATGGGCACTTGCCTAAAGATACTGATGTGGATATACAGGAAACTCACTTACTAACTTGGATTTTTTTTTTTTTAAGTAAAGATGATAGAACCAAGGACAGGTAACAGGATAAATAAAATAGTACGGATTACACCTACAAGAACAATGTAAAGAGTCTTAGGTCAGAATGAGCTAATCCTGACAACCAGGTAAAAACTAAAATGAAATTTGAGTTTTTAAGGAAAAAATATTTAGGGGGATAAGACAATCAAATGAAGGACAGGTTATCTCCCAGAGATGGATAGTAAACAATAATAATGAAAAAAGAGAGAAGGCAAACTCTTATTTTGTTTTTGTTTTCTTTTTCAAGGAGAAATAGTCTTTGAATTGAGAAGAATAGATTAAACGTGGTTAAGAAGTTTATACCCAAGAAAAGTGATGAGATTAAAAAGTGAATATTAGTATCATAGATGAATTTAGGTATATGACCCAGATTAACTGTGTTTTAGGATGCAGATTTAGTAACTATTTATTGATCTCTGAAAAATCATAGGGAATTAGAAAGGTACTGTCAGACTGGAGAAAGGCAAATGTTCTGATTTTCACAAAATGGAGGTAAATTAACCTTATAAATTCTAAGCCAGTTAGTTAGATTTTAATTCCTAGAAAAATTTTAGAACATATTATGAAAAGGGATAGTTAGTGAATACTTAGAAAAGGAAATAGTGATCATGAAGACACAACATTATCACCAAGAATATGACATGCCACATTAACCTAAATTTATTTGTTGATAAAGTTATTAAATTGGTAGAACAAGAACATGGCATAGATTAAAATTAGACTCCAGACTAAAACTGAATTCTAGTAAAGCATCTAACAAAATCTGTGATGCTGTTCTTGTGGGCAAGATAGAAAGATGTGGACTAGATTATAGCCAGGTGGATTTGAACCCATTTGAATGGTTGAATTTAAAGAACAGCCATTGATAAATCAATGTCAAATTGGAATTAAGTCCTTAATGTAGGGTCTTCGAAATCTATGCTTGACTCTATGTCACTTAACATTTTTATCAGTGACTTGGACAAAGACATAGTTTGTATGTTTATTAGATTTATAAATGACACCAAGCTGGAAATTGCAGCTAACTAAATAATGGAATCAGAATTCAAAAATATCCTGATGGACTAGAACATTGAGCTGACTCTAATAAGATGAAACAGAATGGAGATAAATGTAAAGTCTTATAATTGGGCTAAAAAATTCAACCTTAGTTATTGGGTGAAAGAGGCATGACTAGAGAGCAGATTATCTGAAAAAGATCTGGGATTTTAGTGGACTACAAGCTCAAGATTTGTCAGCAACAAGGGAATGACTTCATTCTTCTAATAATCATCATCATTAAATGTAAGGATTTTTAATTAGGATTTTTGACAAAATAAGAGAGCAGCTTTTAATAATTTAAGTTTTAATAAGAATAAAGTAGAGGTATAAATTAATATTATCCCTTTAAGCCAGAGAAAAGAAAACTTCTAGCAGCTTTTAACAATTAACAATTTAGTTTAATTAAAATAGAGATAGTAAAAGAATATAGAAAAATGAATATCGTAAAGGAGAGACATATAGGAAAGAGATAGACAATTTCCTAATGTCTATACTAGTTATTCTATAACTACCTATAATTACTACCTAAAACTACCTATATCTACCTATAACTCCCTATAAACTACCACTAATAACAACCACCCCATAAAGTTCCAATCCAATCCAGCCCAATCAAAACCAACCCTATCAGTGTTTAATCCTATTCCAATTAGGTCTATCAACAAAGACCAAACACCTTTCCAAAAGTTAAAAAAAAAAGAAAGAAAACAACAACTAACAGCCCAAACCAAAAGCCAAAAACCCCAAAGCCAGAAAGCCCTTTAAAGGCTAAAGCCAAAAAGCCTTCTCAATAAGCTCAGGCCCACCTTTATATTCCAGCAACTAAACACCAACCACCAACCCACCACCACTCCCAGCAGTCAAATTCCCGGCAACTGACAGTACTAACTGTCAGCAGCTGACAGCCCCTACCAACTCATGCTGGCCCCTTTTTTTAAACCCTTTTCCTACCTCACTTCCTGTCTCTATGGTTCCTCCTTCCTGTCTCTATGGTTTCTCCTTGTATGGTTTCTACTTCCTGTCACTGTGGGCTGGTTAATCCCTACACATCTCTATGATAAGAGGACCTTTAGGTCTCCCATTAAATTTTTAAAAGGAATAAAGAATTCCTTTTTACAATTCTAATTTTCACTTTTCAAAGAACTTTTTCACTCATTAAGTAATAGAATGGTGTTGTGAAGACATCATTAGACAAGAAGTCAGAAGACAGGATCTAGTCAGGTGTCTTACTAGCTATGTGACAAGCTACTGAACTTTCTGTAGTGTCAGTTTTCTGATTGGTTAAATGCAATTATTTCTCATAGAGATATGGTAAGAACCAAATGAACTGATGTGAAGCAATACAGAACAAATTCTCTAAGATTTTCTTTTCTTTTTCTTTCCTTCTTTCTTTTTTCCTTCCTTCCTTCTTTCTCTCTCTCTCTCTCTCTCTCTCTCTCTCTCTCTCTCTCTCTCTCTCTCTCTCTCTCTCTCTCTCTCTCTCTCTTTCTCTCTCTCTCTCTCTCTCTCTCTCTCTCTTCTCTCTCTCTCTCTCTTTCTCTCTCTCTCTCTCTCTCTCTCTCTCTCTCTCTCTCTCTCTCTCTCTCTCTCTCTCTCTCTATTTCTCTCTCTCTCTCTCTTAAACCCTGACCTACGGTAGTCTCAAATCTAAGACAGAATTGCAGCAAGGGCTGGGCAATCAATATTACGTGAGTTACCCAGAGTCACACAGTCAGGAAGTGTAACATTTGCATGACTTCTATTCTACAGATGAGGAAATTTAGAGAAGGAAGGAAAAAAGATGGCACCCCAATTTCCTTTCCAAATGACCTGTCCACTCCCTCAAATTCCCACCATTAGACTCACTCCTTTCCATTATGGTACTGAAAGTCTTTTTGAGAAGGCATTTTTATCCATTAATGAAGCTGTATGGCTTGACTTCTTCCATCTAAGAGGAAACAGGATACTGAAGAAATAATGGGGACATACATCCAGAATATGTTGGAATATTATCATAGTGTGAATCTCATCACTAATACATACAGATTCCCCCCCCCCCCCAAATCCCAACAAATCTGAAGCCTCAATTGTATGCATACCTGGACTCAAAAACAAAAGACTAGCCTTGACATCCCATTTCTGCTACAGACTAGCTACATGACCTAAGGCAAGTCATGTCCCCTCTCTGAGCCTTAGTTTTCTCATGAGTAAAATAGGTATGTAGGGAGACATGACCTTTAATGTCTCTTCACCTCTAACACTGTATGGTTACATACATATACGTATAGAAATACAGACATAGAAAAGTTGTTGTTCTGACTTTCCACCCAAGCACCTAACTCAAAATGGTTCCCACTCTCTTAGCTTTTCTACTAATGAAAACTCCCTGCTCTGTTTAATATCCGATGATAATAAGAAAAACCTCGTTGTATACCACCAGTTCTACCATCTGGCATTCAGCCATTTATTCAATGCTTCCAATAATTTGTTGAATTGAACCAACTAATTAAGTATTTATTGAGTGCTTACCATGTTCCTAGCACAGTCCTGGTTGAGAGTATACTGCATGTTCTAACTAGTTAAGGATTCACCTTTTGGGCAGCTAGGTGGCTCAGTGGATAGAGTAGCAGATCTGGAGATGGGACATCCTGGATTCAAAGTTGGTCTCAGACACTTCCTAGTTGTATGACCACAAGCAAATCACTTAACTCCCTTTGGGTAGCCCTTACCACTCTTCTGCCTTGGAACTTAGTATTAATTCTAAGACAGAAGATAAAAGTTTGTTTGTTTTTTTTTAATTCCTGTTTCATTCACATAGAGATAAGCATGTTCTCATGGGTTTACACACATACACTCTACACATGAACACATATGCAAACAGGCAGATCGCCCTAATTAAAATTGGCATTTATATGATGATCTGAGGTTTACAAAGTTCTTTGCATGCTTGAGCTCAATTGAAACACATACACAACCTCTCACAGACACATGAACATACATATGGATACACATGTACCCGTGAAGGCCAGAAAAAATACTCTAGGTGAGCAATAATCACTTTTTGCTTATTCCTTTTCCCCATTTGGCCTATTATTTACCCAAATTTGAATGCTTTTTCTTGGCACATGGCTCAGCTAAATGAGGCCAACTTTTAAGGACCCCAAACTTGCTGAATTGGACAGGAACTTGAAGAGGAATATATTAGAACTTTTTTTTTTCTGTTAACATTCAATGACTTCCAAAGAATCAGACTTTCAAAGCAAAATGATTGTTTAATGGTGCCAAATCCAGTCATTCTCAGCTCTTTCTGCCTGATTATCACACTGGCTTATGATTATCATATTGGCTTCATAAGTGTCAAGTTCTAGGCAGCCAGGCCAAAGCTGTTTCTCGAGTGAGCCCAGGAAACCCGCACCTCCTAGTGTAGTCCCAAACAGGTGAGGTCAGCCGAAAATGTTCTCCAGCGCATGAAAGTCGGTGCCAAAGCAAGGCCAATTTCACATTCCTCTTAGTCATCTTTTGTTTATGTTTTTGTTTCTTCTAAGGGCATGATGTAAAATGCTTCTGTTTTCCCAATGACGTCAGTGTTCACTGGGAGAACTTGACATTTTCCCATCTCTCAAAAAGCAGATTTAGATTGTACTACAGAATCTGGGAAAACCAGGTTCATTTTTCCCCTCCTAAAAAACAACAAAGCTGGTTTCTCTTCTCTTCCTGCAATGCTACAGGCATGTTCTACCCAGCTTGCTCAGTGAGAGAACTCTCGTCATGGGGCTGCGTGTGGAGGGCTGGAGCAGCCCAGACCCCAGATCCATGGCAACTTGGGGCAGTGCTGGACACTGGTCCTTAGTACTGGGCCAGCCCAAACCCAGTCTGAAAGGGCTAGAAGCAAAAAGGAGTCTATCATAGCAAAGTAGGTCAAGGGTTGGGCAACAACAGAATTTGGGAGCTGAAGTGAAAATCAACATCATGGGCCAAAGCAATAAATCATCCTAATTGGGAACGAGGCAGGTCAAGAGTAGGGCGTCAGCACCATGGTTAGGACCCGTAGTGAATGCAGCCTGTGTGGAGCTGACTTGGCGCTGTGGCTAGAATCACCGTCAAACCTGGCTCCCTGGTGTCACTATTATTGGTATAGCTGAGATAGAGGGGAAGGAAAGCCAGTTGGCAATTGGGAAATGTCTGAGCACACTCAGGTGCATTTTAGGCAGTTTGGGTCCTTCACAGAGTAGGAATCAGGTTCTGGTAGCCTCTGGGGTTTGGGAAGGGCAAGGCTGCATCATTTGCTTTTCCAGGACGCATCCTTGACTTGGGAGTTGTCTTCCTCTCTCTTCCCTGGTGAAATGGTTGGCAGAATAGATTGGGGTGGAGGAGAATATCTGTGTGTCTATATCTTTCCTTCCAAAGGTATCTTGTGTCCTGTGAAAATGCCTCTACCTCCCTCTGAGGCAGAGGGATTCCTTTCAAGTTAGGGCTGAGTCTATGGCGATAGGACTACCCAGCAATGGCTTAAGCTACCCCTCTGAGGAAGGTGAGCACCTGGCACTGTCTCCTTCACTACAAGGGTTTAGTTGAGGACTGTAGAAGTAACAAAGGGGCCCAGAGCTATTGCAAAGAGCTTAAATTGGACAGTCCATCAATAAGCAGTCAACAAGCATTTATTAAGCATCTACATTGTGCCAAGCACTGTGATAAGTAGTCTACTAATTTATTTATTGGAAGTAAGTTAGATTTTTTAAAAACCCTCACTTCCTGTCTTAGAATCAATATTAAATATTGGTTCCAAAGCAGAAAAGCAGTAAGGGTTAAGCAACTGGTGTTAATTGACTTATTTAGGGTCACACAGCTGGAAGAGTCAGGCTAGATGGGAACCCAAGACCTCCTATCTCCAGATCTGGCTCTCAGTGGTAGGTAGACTATATTTTTAAACCCTTACCTTCCGACTTGGAGTCAATACTGTGTATTGGCTCCAAGGCAGAAGAGTAGTAAGGGCTAGGCAATGGGGGTCGAGTGACTTGCCCAGGGTCACACAGCTGGGAAGTGTCTGAGGCCAGATTTGAACCCAGGACCTCCTGTCTCTAGGCCTGGCTCTCAATCTAATGAGCTACCCAGATTCCCCCAGTAGGGAGACTTTTAAGCTAGTATAATAGAGAGGTAAAAAGGAGAGATTTATGGCTGCTTTCAATTCTTAACTGCTGGGTTCTCTGAAGGATCTTTGTTGAAGAGTTTCCCTCTAGTAACAGTTTGAGTCAGTTTCTGGGTCTTATTAACTGAAATTTATTTGAGGGAAACAGGAAAGGAACAGGTCAGATGGAGGGTAAGGAATTGAGGTTCAAGAAGGAAGGAGGGAGAAGGGGTCCCTATCTAACTAATATCCTTCCCCCCAAGTCAGGCAGATCAGGTTTGGTTCACCTGACCCCTTGGGGTCAGAGTAAAGAGATTCTTGTTCTTGGCTGCACAGAAAGTGTCCCCAGGTTCAAATTCAAGGAGGTTGGTGGAAATCTTTCTTAGTAGACAGCTTATGTTTCAAAGTCCTGTCCAATTGGCTTATCTTCTTGTGAGGATCTGGGGTCAGGAATCACAGGGAAAGAGACCACTGTTGGAGATTTAGCCAGAGCCTCCTTCTTGGTGTGTGTTTCCAGACAGAAGTCAGTTTTTCAATCCTGGATCAGCTCACTCCCCTCTCTCCCAAAGTGGTGTTCCTTTTTTGCCCACCCCACACTGCTGTAGAATCCTGCAGCTCTTTCCAGTTCATTTCCTTTCCCAATCTCAAACTTTCTCTTACACTAGGGTGCTTGCAGTTGGCCTGCACTGATTTCTCTTATAAGTTATCATAAGGGTCACTATCCTCCATAATAAAGAATATTAGTACCCGGACTATGTAGGGAAAGACTTGAATCAATAAAAATAATCTCTATTTCTAGAACTCTAAAGTTTCTCAAACAGCTCTTTCTTCACCTCTCCTGTAAAGCAGATAATGGCACTATTATTCGCTCTCACCGATAAGTCAACTTTAACTCAGAGATGTGGAGTAATTAACTTGGGTCATTGGATCTAGACATAGGAAGGCCCTAGAATTATAGGATGTCAGGGTTGAAAGTAGCCTTAAGAGAGGTCTGCTGTCCAGTTCTGTCTTTCCTACATAAGGAAACTGAGATCCCAAGAAAGTCAGTAATGCCCGAGGTCATCCTGGCAGTCTGGGGCCATTATTGCTGCTTAGCACTGGGCCTTCTCCCTTCCAGATCTGAATACATATCATCCTTTAAACAAGGAATAAACAAAATATAATTAAGTGTTGGGAAATTGGAAGACATTTTTCTTTTTTCCAAAGTGGAGAAAGAGACTGAACGCATTTTATTCCTTACTTCTAAAAACTTATGTAAAAGGGCAGCTAGGTAACTCAGTGGACTGAAAACCAGGTCCAGAGATGGGAGGTCCTGGGTTCAAATATGGCCTCAGACTCTTCCTATCTGTGTGACCCTGCGCAAGTCACTTTATTCCAGTTGCCTAACCCTTACCATTCTTTTGCCAATACTTAGTATTGATTCTAAGACAGAAGGTAATTTAAAAAACAAAACAAAACAAAGATGTTGAAGGACAGTTAGGTAACACAATGGATAGAGTACCAAGACTGGGGTCAGGAGGACCTGTGTTCAAATGTGGTCTCAAATATTTTCTAGTTCTATGATCCTGGGCAAGTCACTTAAGCCTGATTATCTAGCCTTTTACCTTAGAATTGATAGTAAGATAGAAGGAAAGGGTTTAAAAACAAAATAAATAAAATAAAAATGCATATTGAGCTCATATTTGTCCTTAATTCTACTCTACTCCCAAGAATAAAAAGAATATAAGTAGCTAAGAACATAGAATGCTAGGATCATAAATTGGGAAACTATCTAGTCAAACCTCCATCATTTTATAGAAGAGGAAACAGAGACCCAAAGGGGTGAAATCAAACAATTAACAAACAAATACTTAGTGCTTTCTATTTGCCATCGACTAAGTGAGACACTAGAGATACACATATAATGAAGAAAACAATCCCTACTGACAAAGAGCTCACATTCCAATTGGGAAGACAACCCATAATTAAGCAAATATGTAACAAATAAGTATAAGCAAATATGCTGCAGTTAAATTCAAAGTATTTTGGGAGAGGAAGGAAACAAGCATTTTTTAAGCACTTACTGTATACTATATACCAGGCACAGGGCTAAGCCCTTTACAAACGAGACCTCATTTGATCCTCAACTCTGGAAGGTAGGTACTATTCTGATGTCCAATATAGTCTTAGGGAAACTGAAGGAGACCCAGATTAAGTAACTTACCCCAGGTCATACAATTGATAGGTGTCTGAGGTCAGGTTTGAACTTAGATCTTCCTGACTCCAGGACCAGCACTCCATCCACTGAACCACCTAGCTAACTGGAGGGAGGGAGGGGTCTAGCTATTGGGGGAGAAAGGGGGGAACCAGAAAAGCAGTGGTGTGTGAGCCATGTCTATTATATATTAATTACACATACACATATTTGTCTAGGTATATATAAATATAAATATATAGGTTGCCACAAATACTTTCTGTGGTAGGGAGTAATGTTCAGTGAAGATGGAAAGATAAACTAAGTTGTTATCAATGACTTTAAAAGCTAAATAGAGGGGCAGCCAGGTAGTTCAGTGGATTGAAAACCAGTACTACAGACAGGAGGTCCTCCATGGGTTCAAATCTGGACTCAGACAAATCCTAGCTGTGTGACCCTAGGCGAGTCACTTAACCCACCTTGCCTAGCCCTTTACCCCCTTTCCACCTTGGAGCCAATATACAATAACAATACTGATTCTAAGATTGAAGGTAAGGGTTTTTTTTTTTTTAAAGAAAAAGAACTAAATAGAGGAAATATTTTTTCCCCTAAAGACAAGAGCCATTGGAGTTGATTAAGTAGGAAAGAAAAATGGTCAGATCTGTGCTAAGGAAAGTCACTTAGGAAGCAGTGTGAAGGATGAAAACTTGAGGCAGAGAGACCAATCAGGAAGTCATTGCAATAATCTATGTGAGAAGTGCTGGAAGCC
Source organism: Monodelphis domestica (assembly GCF_027887165.1). Taxonomy (NCBI): domain Eukaryota; kingdom Metazoa; phylum Chordata; class Mammalia; order Didelphimorphia; family Didelphidae; genus Monodelphis; species Monodelphis domestica. The sequence goes on along the minus strand of NC_077227.1, from coordinate 326,961,751 downwards.
TGACTAGGAGGGGAGCGGAGTGAGTGGATAGAAGAGATTTGATGTGAGAGATGCTGGGAAGGTAGAAATGGCAAGATTTTGCTGTGGATTAATTATGTGGGTTGAAGAAGAGTGAGGAATTCAGGATAATAGTGAAGTTCTGAACATGGAAGAGTGGGAAGATAGTGGCATTTTCAACAGAAATAGAGAAGTTTAGAAGAGGAAAAGATTTGCTTTAAAATCTTCTACCCTGGGTGACAGAGGTGGGATTTGAACCTCTATCTCCTGAGTTCAAATTCTTTGCTTTTCCCAGGGAGCCTGCTAATGAAGGGACCTCAGGAACATTTAGTTTGGCTACCTTTACCACAGAGCTAGTATGTGCTAAAGCTGAAACTCAAGTCTTTTGATGCCAAGACCAGTTTCACACTGCCTCCCTACCAAAGAACCAATAAGCATCTCTAGCATGAGTATTGTGTGCTCAAAGATTCTTTTGGACCCTGCAAGGGACATAAGAGGGGTAGTATAAAGCACTCCTTTAATGAACTTGCCATATGCCTATGGAAATAAAACTTGCATATATGCAAAAATTAAAGAACTACCTAGGACAACATGGACCCAAGGGCTATAGTAGTTACAGGGAATATGTTGATTCCTGCTCAACATGAGAAAGACCTTATTGATAACTGGCACTAAATAATAATAGTTTAGGAGGCAGATAAATGGCTCAGTGGATAGACTATTGGGCCTAGAATCAGAAAGACCTGAGTTCAAATCCAACCACTGATACTTCCCAGTTGTTTACCCTTGGCAAGTCCCTTAACCCTGTTTGCCTTAATTCCACCTGTAAAAATGAGCTGGAGAAAGAAATGGAAAACCACTCCAGTATCTTTGTTAAGAAAAACCCAATTTGGCATCATGAAGAGTTAGGTGTGCCTGAAACAACTGAACAGCAACATCTTTCTAAGTTCAAATCCAGCCTCAAATATTTCCTACTGTGTGATTCTGGGCAAGTCATTTAACTTCTGACTGCCTGACAAAAGGATCCACTAGAGAAGGAAATAGCAAATCACTCAAGAAAGCCCCATGGATAGCTATGGTCCATGGGGTCATGAAGACAGGACGGAACAACAACAATAATAGTCTGGGTTGTCTTATAAGATTTGGAGTTTCCTTTTTCTTGAGGTGATGGATGGGGTTATTGGATTTAGAGCTGAAAGAGAACATAGGCATCAATAAGCTGATTGATCCAGAGCTGTAAGTGAATTTACAAATCACCAAGTTCAATCCTTTCCTTGTATAAATGAGGAAAGTGAAACCTCAAACGTGTGGGTGATTTGCCCATTTTCAAATTTAACAATTGAGATAGGATTTGAACTCAGGTTTTCTTGAACCAAGGTCTGATATTCTGTCCACTATACTACATTACCTCTCATTTTACAGATAAGCCCTATAGAAAATAAATAGCTTGCCCAAGATTAACCATCCAATCAATAAGTAACAACCACCACTTTATCCTAGATTCTCTATTTTGAGATCCAGAGCTCTTTCATGTTACCATCCCACCTTTTATGTTTAAGCAATCAGTGAGTCAGTCAAAATACATTTATTAAGCATCTGCTATGTGCCTGGCACTGTACTAAGTGCTGGGGATACAAAAAGGTAAAAGAAAGTCCAAGAAGAGACTAGATGGCCACTCATTGAGGCTGTTGTAGAGGGAGTCTTAGATGACCCCAAGTTCCTTTCCTGTTCAGAGACTTTAACTATCACAACTATAGGGAAAAAAGCAGAGAAGGAGATCAAGAGGGGCTAGAATGGTCCACAGGAGGTGAAATTTTTGCAGGGTTTTGGACAGGTGGGAAGAAGTGGAAAAGACACTTCAGGAAGGGGGCAGTGAAGGCTCATATGCAAGGATGAACCAAATGGTTTCATTGAATAATGAAAATCATAGCCTCATTGGGGCAGAGAGTAGTAGATGAGGGACAGAACGAAATAGGTTCATAAAGGTAGGTAAGAAAGTCCATAAAGGTTCAGGATCTTCATCTGAAATAAAGATTCCTAAACAAGTAGTGATAGCCCACTCAAAAGAAGAGAAAGACCTAGACAGCTAAAGGTGAAAAAGATGAATAGCACATTTACTGAGCTCTATGAAAAACTTGAAGGAGGCATGTATTCATAAACAGACTGAAGACTGGCTAGAACATTGTCAGTAAGGTTGGTACTATGAGATTGTCCAAACCTTCTTAGCCTTGGTCTATGGCACACCTACCCTATAAGAAATTCTGCTTTACAGTTAACGTTAAAAGCAAGAGTAAAAAAGCCCAGGTTTCCATGTTGGGACCAGCTGGGGCTCCTCACTAGAGTGGAAAGGCCAGTTGAAAAATCAGACAGCTCCTGGAAATAACAAGCATCTTCCCCTGCTTCTCAGATTGCTCAGTTGTAACTTCTCTAATTCCTGACCCCCATCTAGTAAATTGGTTGATGGTCCTGATTTAATTGACTCAATACGATATACCCAATGTTCCCTCTTCTGTACTGTACTGACTGAGTCCTAGCCAGAAACCATGGAGAACATGCTAATCTACTCTCACCTTAGAACATTTTACTTGAGTTTCCCTTTCCATCATCATTGTAGGTGAACTCTTTACCCTACTGTGACTCATACCTCAGATATCCCACCCAATATCCGATGAGAACTGTGGTAGGAAAAAGGAAGATAATTTGTTCAAGGCAAACTGAGGAAATGGTTGCAGACTCTTCCCTCATGTTTGAATTGTTGAAATAACTTCTTTCACCTCCACATGCAGCTAGATTAATTCTTTCTAAAACACAGCCTATTGAGTCCTTCAAAGAGTTTGAAAAACTTCATTTAATTATTCAACAAATATTTATTCAATACCTGTGCTAGGCACTGGGGATTCAAGGAGTTTGTAATCTAATAAGAAGAAAATAAATACATAAATAAGTACAATACAAGGGGGGTGAGGGAAGAGCAAAAAAGAGATCTAATTAAAGTATTATGAGAAATTTCAGGAGGAGGTGATTGTTCTCACTATCTGGGAAATTAGAGGAGTTGAGTCTTAAAGGAAAGCAAAGGTATTTCAACAAGTAGATGATGTTGTATTTGTGTGTGCAAAATCTATTACAAACATAATAAATCAAAGCATGGAGATGGACAAGGGCAAGAAAAGATTGGGAGAGGACTAGTTTGACTGGGATGTAGAGAATATGAAGGGCAGTTGTGTGAAAATGACATGAAAAGGGGAAGCTAGGTGGCTCGGAGATAGAGAGCCAGGCCTGGGAATGGGAAGTTTTGGTTCAAATACTCTAGGGTTAGGACCCTGGGCAAGTCACTAAACCCTAATTGTCTAGTCCTTATTGTTTTTCTACCTTAGAACTAATACTTAGTATCAATTCTAAGACAGAAAGCAAAGATTTTTTAAAAATATCATGAAAAGATAAATTAGACTCAAGATTATGAAGATTTGAGTAGAGGAGTGACATTAGTAGAAGATGCAAGAGGAAGATTACCTGAGCAGTGATATGAAAGAGAGATTGGGCGGGGAAGAGAGTTGATGACGCAACACTGGATTGGAGGCTATTACAATATTACAATAATCTGGATAGTGAGATGAGGGGCCTGAACTAGAGTGTTTGCAGTCACAGCTAGAATATTAAGGAAGAAGAAATCAGAAAAGAGAGGGTGATTTTGGAGGCAGCTTTTCAGTGAAATGGTGAGGAAGAAATATGGGTTTTCAATAAATTGAGGAATGATTGGGTGTCAGGTGAATTAGAAATAATGATCATGGGGACAGCTGGGTAGCTCAGTGGGTTGAGAGCCAGGCCTAGAGATGGGAGGTCCTAGGTTCAAATATGGCCTCAGACACTTCCCAGCTGTGTGACCCTGGGCAAGTCACTTGACCCCCATTGCCTATCCCTTACCACTCTTCTGCCTTGGAACCAATACACAGTATTGACTCCAAGACAGAAGGTAAGGGTTTAAAAAAAAAAGAAATAAAAAATGACCATAAAGGACATTCTAAAAGATGAACAGTGGAGGAAAAGAAACAGAGAGGATTATAGTTTGAAGGAGTCACAAGGTCAAGAAAAGAATTCTGGTTTTAGGATTGGGAGACTTGAACATGTTGATGGGATGATGGAAGGAATCAATAGAGTGAAATATTGAAGATACATAAGAGAGAGAATAAGTGATACCAGAAGATACAGTGGAGGTAATGAGATTGATCCTGCAGTGGAGGAGGAGGAGGACTCCCTCATCCTCTGAGAGTAGAGAGGAAGGAGGATGGGTGAGAATATCAAGGGGTTAAAAGTAGAGAACAATAACATAATCAATGAAACGGCTTCCTTTGAGCAAAGGAGGACCCTAAAATTTCAGGAACCAAATAGAAAAGTGAGATAGCTCCAGCTCTCTATGATTTCAGAGACGGTTTCAATCATCAAGTCCCTTCCCTCCTCAATCGCTCTTCCATGTCTTCCTCTTACATCTTCTGCTAGTGTCACTCCTCTACTCAAATGTCCATAATGAGTCTAATCTATCTTTTCATATTATGTTTAAGCATTGACCGTCTGTCTTAGAACTGATACTAAGAATTGGTTCCAAGGCAGAAGAGTGCTGAGGGCCAGGCGGTGAGGACTCAATGATTTTCCCAGGGTCTGAGAGACCCTCCTTCATAGAGAAGGTTTCAGCAGCGAGTCAGGGGGAATGGTCTAAAGGACGTTAAGGTGGAGCAGTCAATCATATAGTTTTGCCTCTTCTTTCATGTCATTTTCATTGACAAAAACTCTATCCGTTTCCAATGTTGGGTCAATGGCGGTGACGAGGACTCGGGTGGTAGAACTTTCTTTTCCACCCTGTGGCTATTGAGATGGGAGATGCTGGGCAGCTACAGAGGTGGTTACCAGGTCAGACCTCCACAGGGATTGCTCCTCTCTGTAATTGCTGCGGGAGCCAGGAGGGAAGCAGTGGTCTGGACAGTCCTGCTGTTCCAGGGCTCTGGGGCTCCGGGACTTGGGCTGCCTCCACCAAGGTCTGAGGGGAGACAGGGAACAAGATGGTGGGAGTGTTTGGGCCCATCTGGCACATGCCACTTCCTTTCTTTCTCTCAGGATGCCAACCTGCCTTGTTAGGTTGACTTGCCTGCTCCACTGGCAGCAGTTGGTTGTGGTGGTGGTGGCAGGCACAGCAGGCCTCTTCTCCACAAGCTTTGCTCCCCAGGATGATTGCTGCAGGGGCCAAGCTGGAAGCAGGGCTGGTGGTAGTTCATATCTTTTCAATAAAATAGGAGATAAGGTTGCCTGCTGACAGTGAAAGGGGGAGGCGGAGTTTGAGGCTTGTGGAGAGAGAAGGTTTGGAACAGCTGTTGTGGGGAATGTGATAGAGACTCAATAAGAGAGGAATAAAAATACATCGTACAGCAGAGAAAGTCCAATTGAGGTCAGCAAGAATCTGTCATGGACCCAGTTAGCACAAGTTTGATTTGCTCCATCAGAATTCATCAGAGGAGTAGAAATGAAGGAGGAAGAGGAGGAGGAGACTTACCCAGGGTCAAAGGGTAGCTGAGCAGAAGGTTAAGGGAAGGGAGAGAAAGGATTCTGAAGATGACAAGCAGAGTTATCAAAGGGTCAAATGTGAAGTGAGATGGTGAAAGGATGAAAATAAGGCCAGAATAGGATTAACAGACTGAGAGAACAGTTGGATGGAGTACAGAATACATATGGGAAGAATGAGAGGATAAGAGAAGTAGAACAGGAGATTTTGGTCAGAGAGAACTCTAAGCTTCTAAATATGAAGTAGAGCAACTTAAAAAAAAAGTTTTATTGATACACTTTGTTTTTGACGTCACAGTCATTTCCAGATATATCCTTCTCTACTCCAATCCTGTCTCCCAAATCACAGGGTCTTTTATAACAAAGAAAAAGAGTCCAGCAAAAACAACTGTTCCAGTCCCTGAGTCTAACAATGTATTCACTATTTTGTTCCTGTAAATCTTTACCTCTCTGCCAAGAAGACAGAGGTGTTTTTTATTATCTCTTTTCTGAGACAGATATTGGTTTTTTAATTACCAGAGTTTGGCTTCTTTTTGAAGTTTGTTTTAAAATTATTTTCTTTTTAAGTTTTATTTAAAAATTGGCTTCTTTTTGAAGTTTGTTTTAAAATTATTTTCTTTTTAAGTTTTATTTAAAAATTGGCTTCTTTTTGAAGTTTGTTTTAAAATTATTTTCTTTTAAGTTTTATTTAAAAATTGGCTTCTTTTTGAAGTTTGTTTTAAAATTTAAATTATTTTCATTTTAAGTTTTAGTTAAAAATTAGATTATTTTAGTCATTGTATAAATCACTCTGTTTCTGCTCATTTTATGCTGCATCAGCTCATAGAATTCTTTCCTTGTTTCTCTGAACTCCTCATGTTCATTGTTTCTTTTGGTGCAATAATATTATATTCATAAGCCAGTGGGTTCACCTGCCTCCCGGGCAGCAGGCATCCATTGTGTTTCCAGTTCTTTGGTGCCACGAAAAGTTCAGTGACTATTTTGGGATGAAGTAAACCTTTCTTGAGTATATGGAAGAAAGGAAGGAAGGAAATAAGCATTTATTCAGTGCCTACTATGAGATAGGCAGTATATTTGTCTCATAGAAACCCTGTGAGGTAAGTATTACTATAACCCCCATTTTAGAGATAAGGAAGTGGAAGCAGACAGAGGCTAAGTGACTTGCCCAAAGTCACAAAGCTAGTAAGAGTTTGAGATCACATTTAAACTCGTATCTTCCTGATTCTAAGCTCAGAGCTCTATCCACTATACTACCTAGCGATTCTATATATACAACCAGTAATGAGATCAATGGGACAAAAGTATGAACAATTTGGCCATTTTAATTGCATAAATCTAAATTATTTTCCAGAATTAGTGAATGAAAAGTATTTATTAAGCACTTACTCTATGCGAAATACTACACTAAAGTTCTGAAGATAGAAAACAGACTACCAGGTTGGAGCAGCTAGACACCTCAATGCATAGAATATTGGGTGTGGAGTCAGGAAGACCTGAGTTTGAATAAGAACTCTCACACTGGCTGTGTGACTCTGGATGAGTCATTTAATTTCTGTTTGCCTCAATCCCCTGAAGAAGGAAATGAGAAGCCACTCCTCGACGCATGGTCTACGTGGTCACAAAGAGTTGGACATAAATGATCAAGTTGTGTAGAGCTGGATCTGAAATTAGAAAGACTTGATTTCAAATTTGACTTTAGACACTTATTAGCTGTGTGACCCTGGGCAAGTCATTTAACTTCTGACTGCCTCTATTTCCTCATCTGAAAAATGAAAAAAAAATAGTAAATTTTACTTCCCAGGATTGTTATGATGATAAAATGAGATATTTGTAAAGCATTTTGCAAACCCTAAAGTGCTAGCTATTATTGTTATTTGAAAGAAGACAATTCCTATTTTCAAGGGACTCACATTCTAACTGGGGAAGATAACATATAGGAAAGTTCAGCTGCAAGGAGAATAGAAAGAACCTGAGGTCCTAAGGGTCTAGCTATAGGGCTAATGGCAAGATTCATATATTTTAGAAAGAGTGGAATGGATATTAGTGTACCAGTAGGAAGGGGATTCTTGTTCTCTCTGGCAAGGAGGAACGAGCGTTAAACTTGTAGCAGTAAATTTGAAAAAACAAGAGGGAGGTTGGGAGGGAGCGAAAAGGGAAGGAAAAGCAAGGCCGGACTAAAAGCCAGTTCTGCCTGAGGCCAACCAGACTAGATGCACCAATTAATGAACAGCTCCATCAATATTTCATTGTTGCCTCTATCCTTTCAGTCCCTCCAACAAACAACACGTTCAACAATAACCATTTATATATTAAGCAAATACCTGTGCTAAGTGTTGGAGATACAAATTCAAACAGAAAGAAAGACAGTTCCTGTCCTCAAAGAGCTCACATTCTAATGGGGAAAGAAAGAATAGGTGCTGAAAAATGGAGAGATGGGCCATAGCGGAGGGAGTGGAGATTGGAGTCCAGAAAGGAATGAAGATGTGCCTGGCATGGCCACTTTCCTTAAAATGGTGGTTCTGGGAGAAAACTACCAATTAGAGGAAGGAAATATAGGTTCAGGGAATACTTCAAGAATAAGAAAGTCAGAGGCAGAGCAAACATCCATTTTAAAAATCATTTTTACTTATTAACAATAATCAAAGAAAAAAGTCTCAGTTTTTAATTTATTTCTCTTATTAATCAGAGGAGGAACGGAGTAAGGAATTTGGCAATGACAGTAATAAGATTCAGATGGCAGATGATTATTGTCAGATAGAGGTAGATGTGGCTCAGGGGTTAAGAGCCCTATGCCTGGAATCAGGAAGGAAGGAAGGAAGGAAGGAAGGAAGGAAGGAAGGAAGGAAGGAAGGAAGGAAGGAAGGAAGGAAGGAAGGAAGGAAGGAAGGAAGGAAGGAAGGAAGTTGGAGTTCCATAAGGTTCATTGAAATTTCCAAGAATCAATTAGTCAAGAAGCATTTGCTAAGCCCCTACTTTGTGACAGGCACTATTCTAGGCACCAGGGATACACAGGCAAAAGCAAAAGTGTGCCTCCATCCAAGGAGGTTCCAATCTAATAGGATAGACAAAATGCACACAGGGTAATGGTGGGGAAAAGATTGGATAGGAAGACTATGAGCCAGATATCAAAATCAGAGAAGGGGTGAGGAATTTAGAAGATAAAAGCAACAAGGATCATATGACAGATGATTATCCTGTACTTGGAATCAGGAAAAGCTGAGTTCAAATCCAGTCTCAGACACTTCCTAGCTGTGTAAACTTGGGTAAATCACATAACATCTGTTTGCCTAGGAGGCAGAGTACTTAGTCTACAGACAGGAAGACCTGAGTTCAAATTCCACCTCAGATACTTTTTAGTTATAGGATCCTAGGTAAATCACTTACTCTCTGTTTGCCTGACAAAAAGGATCCCCTGGATCCATTGGAGAAGGAAATGGCAAACCACTCCAGTATCCTTGCCAAGACAACTCCAGCTTTGGTCTTTGGACTCCAAAGAGTTGACATGAGAACTGTCTAACAAGAACATCATCAGATAGTCAGATGACATGAAATTTAAGTAAGTTCCACAGCTAGATCTTTTCCTGTAATCCCTCCACATTGTGACTACAATCTACCTTTCCAGCCTCATTTTCCCCTTAATGTAACCTATGCTTTAGTCAGCCTGCCCTGCTCCCCTCCTTGCCTGTACATCTTTGCTCACACCACTCTCCATTGCCAAGTATCCCCCTGCTATCTAACCTCTACCCAGATTTCAAGCTTAGTAGCAATTCCCACTTTCTTCTATACTTCCTGTCTGTACAATTCATTTAGTGCTTAAACACACCAACCAACTATAATCTCTTTAAGGGCAGGGATTGTGTTCTATCCCATCTCTATGTACCTTGTAGCACCAGGCACATGCTGCTAAAGGGAGGAGATGTTCAGCAATTTTTTGTTGGATGGGTGAATAGATGAGTGACAAAGACTGTGGAACCCCACAGCTGTCCTCCCCTATCAGAACACCCGAGAAGCCCAATGTTCCCCTCCCCTTTTCTCCCCGTCCCCCCACCCCCATTCTCTTCTTCCCTTCTGTGGCGCCAGATGCCAATGAAAATTTTCTAGTAGCTGAAGCTTGGATTTTGGCTGACTTCTTAAATGCCCCCTCCTAAAGGTTCTGGGAGCTGGGATCCCAGCCTTAGCCTGTGAGGAGCACACTTGGGCCACTCTCCCAGAATGGCCAGGGGCTTGCCCTGAATTTTTAATTGTGAAGAATTTACCACTTTCTGTTCATTAAGGATGTGGTCTTGTCGATTTCCCCCAGATTGTACATTATACCCACATCCCGTCAGTTCAGGGCAGGGTGCCATGATGCATCACCCACATGCATCATCGGTCAGCTGTCACTCTAATGAGGCGTTAGTGCAATATGCCTTCTGAATATAAGACTTTCATGATGTATTTCCATAAATATAGTCATAGAAAAGAGTGGAGGCTGCTTAATCTGAAGGAGAGTGGACAGAATGAGGGACACGGGGGCTAAGGCAAACAGACTGTCACTGAGGATCCTTCCTGAGGCTTAATCCAGCTCTTAACTCTCCAGCTTTTGATTCATGATCCAGAACTTTCCATTTCACTCCTTCCACGACCATAAGATCTCCCCCACTAAAACATGCAGAATGACAGAAACACACAATGTAGAGTTGGAAGGCATTTCCACAGCATCTAATCCAACCAGTACCAGACAGGATCCCCCCACCCCCCACTATCAAACTGATTGCTTTGTTCCCCTTTGGCTAATGCAAGATTGGCCTATTAATCCTGAGAGCAGCCTGGAATTTAGGCTTCAGCCATAACATTTTTGCTATGTTCAAAGAAAAAAGAAGGGACGGTGGGGAGAACAGGGAGAGAATTAGAAAACCTAAGTTCAAATCCTGTCTCTGATTCTTACTTCCTGTGTGACCTGGGGCAAGTTGCTTAACCTCCCTGGAATTCCTACAATGAAGGGGTTGGTCTATATGGGGGCCTCCGAGGTCTAGTTATGATTCTATGGGTTTTCAGAGAGTGTGTGTGTGTGTGTGTGTGTGTGTGTGTGTGTGCGCGTGTGTGAAAGACAGGGAGAGAGGGAAGGAGGAAGAGGCAGAGCCAGAGAGGATTCTTTTTATAAAAACCCTATGGTAGTACTAATATCATTATCTCCAAGTGAGAAAAAAAAAAGTATGAATTTGTGGTTGCCGCCATTATTGTCTGACTCTTCATGACCCCTTGGACTTCTGACCGTGGAATTTTCTTGGCAAAGATACTGCAGTATTTGCCCTTTCCTTCCACAATGGCAAACAGAGATGAAGTGACCAGGTCAAGCAGCTAGGAAGTGTCAGAACGGATTTGAATTCAGGTCTTCCTGACTCCAAGCCCAGGGCTCTATCTACTGTGCCGCCTCCCTGCAAATAAGTGACTTTTCCAAGATCACATAGATAGCAAGAGTGGAATTTTAATCCAAGTTTCCATGCTCTACTAAGAATTCCCTTTCTGCTACATGATATCTTTTGCAGGCAACTACAATGCTTAATATTATCCCAATAGAATGTCTTCCCACACAAACAGATAGTCTAAAATACTGAAATGACCTGTAATAGTATTAGATAGAAACCAGAAGCCACCCAAGACTGAAAATGAAATTTCCCACTTTGCCAAATCATAAAAACACAAAATCAAATGAAAGGAAATTCAATATACTGGCAATGCATTCCAATATTCTGCAAGGAACACTGAGAGTCAGGAGGACTAGATTGTAATTTGGACTCCAGATCTCAAAAGCTGCCTGACAAAGGACAATGCCTCTGCCTCACTTTCTTCATCTATAGCGTTCATAATAATACTTGCACTACCTCCCTCTTAGGGGTAGTGAAAGGGAAGTGATTTGTCAGTTATAAAATTTTGTTTTTGTTTTTTATGAAGCTAAGATATTATATTGCTAAAGCTGAGGGTAGTATGGTGTAATAGTAGTATTGGAAATAATAACAAGCATGTAATCTTTGTATGGTATTTTGTATAACACATTTGATCTTTTTACAATAGCCCTATAAAATAGATGCTACGTTTATAAATGAGGAAACTGAAGTTGACAAGAGTATAAGTGACTTGCCTAGGGACTCACGGATAGGAAGCAGATAGGATGCTAACGCAGGTTTCTCTGATTGCAAGCTTAATATGTTATACCATCTGTCTAATGTTGTGAAAAACTAGCCAGGCCTCAACATCAAGAAGTCTGACTAAATTCTGACTGGCAATTATGGTGGTGTAATCTAGAGAAGGAAGCAGCTGGGTGGTTGAACAGAGAGAGTCAGACTCCAGGCTTCCTGAATTCAAATCTGGCCTCAAGACACTTACTGGCTGTGTGACCCTGGGCCAGTCACTTATGTCTGTTTGCCTCAATTTCCTCATCTGTAAAATGAGTTGGAGAAGGAAATGGAAAACCACTCCATTATCTTTGTCCAGAAAACCCCAAATAGAGTCATAAAGGACAGACACAACTAAAATGACTGAAAAGAAAAAAGACGTTGGGGGGTAGAAACCATATTGGTAAGGAGAGTTTCCTCACAATGAGTTCCCTTGAACAAAGAAATAATAGGTTCATTCTCACTCTTACCTCCCACTTCCCCCAACTTTTATTTAATTCCAATTCCTCATTTTATTGGGAAGGAAACTAAGGCACGCTTGTCCAAGGATTTTTAGTTAGTGGCAACACTGGCTCTAGGACTTTTATCTTTTGAATTAAAGCAGAAGTCGTTTCTATCCCCCACCCCTACCCCCACATTCCTACAAATGAGAGGACCAAACCTTCTCTTGAGAATTCTCAGAGGCACCACTTTCTAGAAAGTAAGAAATTAAATACCCAAGACTAAGGGGGGGGACCCACTAATCTTCATTATACAAAGAGCTTTTTGCCACTCTCCAGGACATTTCAAATGGTATTTTAATGTCTAGAGGGAAGGGGGAGGTAGGGGGCACGCATACCAGCAATTATTACTTTTGTAGCCCCTAAAACCCAGCCGTCACTTTCAAAGAGACTTTCTCTGCAGTTTTTAGACATAGACAATTGAGTGATGGAAAGATCTTATGCAGGGACTAGACATAAATAAAGTAGGCTTCAGTCTTGTCTGGAATCCAGGCTATATGTGGAACTCTGCTAATGCCCTCAATCAGGTACTAACATGTTGGTAGCTTCTATCTGGGGTGCCTGGGTTTTAATGAAGGTGCAACTTGAGGAGACAGAGGAGATGAATTCATGGAATTTGATCTGTCAACACCTTTCTCTGTGTATAGGTGAGTCTGTGTGTGTGTGTGTGTGTCTGTAATATATATATATATTTCAAATAATATATACATAATATATTTATAATATTTTATAATAAAGTTGCTACCAAAATCCCCCTATGCAAGATTACTGACTCTGTAACTACAAGACTTGGGTTCAATTCCTGGGTCTGATGCTTAATCACTTAACATCCCTGGTCTTCAGTTTTCTCATCTGTAAAATGAGAGGATTGGGTTAATCTCCACATTCTAATATTTGTGTCCTAATATGAGTGCTCTTCTATGAGGGTCTCCCCTCATAGAAGATCTCCCAAGACCTTGGAGGGTCTCCCAAGCTTTAGACAACCACAGTGACCCTCATGATGTCCCATTTCACAACATGAAGTTACACTGGACTCCTTAAGGCTCAGCCAACAGATCAAAAGTTCCAGTAGTTCTGGAACGTGGAAAAGGTTTCAATGGAGATCCTGTGATCTGAGGACCAGTATGGCTCCTTGGCAGAGGCTCATTGCCAGGGAATCTGGGTACAAAAGGAGGATCTTTTCAGCCACAACATCTCGTGATGACCTAAGGTGTATTCAGGAGAAGCAAATGCTCACACGATGGAACCATGGATCTTGGAAGTATTTTAAATTGTTATTTAATTTTATTTAATTCTTATCTACTTTTTTCCTATCACATGGATAGTTATCTCTTATAACAGAGATTTTAAAAAAAAAGAACTAAAAGAAGCAGTTCAACAAAACCATCCACCAACTCATCCAACAAGTCTTAGTGTATATATACAATGTTCCACTTCCATAGACCCTCACCTCTTCAAAGAAGATTCAGTCATTCTCCAATTAATGGACATTCTCCCTCTAGTTCTTTGCAATAACAACAAAAAAGTGTTGTTATTAAATATTTTAATATCTATGGGGCTTTTCTGGTCTCTTTTATTAGGGCACATTATTATAATATTGGGGTATATTACTGTAATTGTATTATTGGGACATCAAAGAATATTTAAATTTTAGTGGGAATATGGAAGAAATAAATCTTGTAATGAACAGTTAGATAATATATCTTATAGTAAAGACAGAATTAAATAATAGATTGCAATGTACTTAGGTAAGGGGCTTGGGGGAAGAAATAAGCATTTATTTAGAACCCACAAAGTGCCATACACTGTGCTAAACACTTGACATTATTATCTCATCCTTACAATAATGCTGGGAGGCAGGTGCTGTTATGATCCCTATTTTACAGCTGAGGAAATTGAAACAGACAGAGGTTAAGTGGAACAAATCCAAAATGCTCTGCCTGGCATTCAAAGCTCTTTGTCACCTAGCCCCCTCCTACCTTTCCTGTCTTCTTACCCTCCCTATATACTCTTCAATCCAGTAACATGAATCTCCTGTTTATTCCATGAATAAAACACTCCATTTTTCTTCCCTGGGCATTTTCACTAGCTATCCCTTTGTGCCTGAAATGCTCTCCCTCCACCACCCTGCCTATTCACTTTTTTGGCCTCTTTTAAGTCTCAACTAAAATTTTATCTTCTACAGGAAGTCTTTCCGAGCCCCTCTTAATGGCAATGCCTTCTCTCTGTTCATTATTTCCTTTATCATTTTTTAAATATTGCCTTCCATTTTAGAATCAGTATTGTATATTGATTCTGAGGCAAAAGAATGATAAGGGCTAGATAATGGAGGTTAAGTGACTTGCCCAGGGTCACATGTCTAGGATGTGTTTGAGATCAGATTTGAACCCAGAACCTCCTGTCTCTAGGCTGACTCTCAATCCGCTGAGCCACCTAGATGGCCCCTACTATTTATCTTGTATATAACTTGATATATATATATATATATATATATATATATATATATATATATTGTCTCTCCCATTAGATAGCTCCTTGAGGCTCCTTTTGTATCCCCATTGCCTAGCACAATGCCTGGCACATAGTAGATAGCAGATACTTAATAAATGTTTATTGAATGAATGAGTGAATGAATGAAAGCCAGGAATCTTTCCTGCTAGTCTGATCTTTGACTTATAGCAGTCTGGGAGCAGCCCTGTTCCCTCTCCACTCATCTCTCTTTTGGCTGATGCCTTAGAAGTCTTGCTAAAAAGGAACCAGAGTTGTTTGCCTCAGTTTCCTCATCTATAAAATGAACTAGAGAAGGATCATTCCAGTATCTTTGCCAAGAACATTCCAAATGGGGTCATGAAGAATCAGACATGACTGAAAATGACTAAATAACAACAAAGGTACAACCATTTCTCACCTATCATATTGGCTTACATGAAAAAAATGGAAAATGGCAAATGCTGGAGGGAATATGAAAAATAGGGATGCTATAACTCTCTTGGTGGAATTGCAAACAGAACCAGCCATTCTGGAGAATTCTTTGTATCTGTGCTGAAAAGGTTATAAAACCGTGCATATCTTTTGATGCCAGCAATACCACGACTAGGTCTATATCCCAAAGATATCAAAGAAAAAGGAGAAAGACCTATGCGTGCAAAAACCTTTATTTATATACAAAAATCTTTTGGAGGTGACAAAAATTGGAAATTGTAGACATAACCATCTATTAGAGAATGGCTGGACACATTTTGATATGTGATTGTAATGGAATACTATTTTGCTATAAAAAATGAAAAGAAGAATGGCTTCAGAAAAATTTGGGAAGAATTACATGAACTAATGCAAAGTGAGTGAGCAGAACCAGGAGAACCTTATACACAGAAATAGTAATATTATAATGATAATCAACTGTGGAAGACTTAGCTACTCTGATAAAGACAATGATTCAAGACAATTTTGAAGGACTTGTGATGAAAAATGCTATCCATGAATCATTTAAACATGGAAACATATTTTAAAATTAAAAATTTAAATGCTGTTCATCTCCAGAGGGAGAACTGATAAGTTTTGAGAGAAAATTGAAGTATATTTTTTCACTTTCTTTATTTTTGTTATTGTTATTGTTGTCTTTACAACGTGGCCTAATATGGAAATGTGTGCTGTGTGAGCCCTGCTTAGGCAAGGGGCTGAAGGGAGGGAGAGAATTTGAAACTCAAAAAAAAAAAGATTTTTAGTGAATGATAGGGGGCAGCTAGGTGGCTCAGTGGCCAGAAAGCCAGGCGTAGAGGCAGCAGATCCTGCATTCAAAGCTGGCTTCAAATACTTCCTAGCTGCTCTACCCTGGGCATGTCTCTTAATTTCCATTGCAGCTATTCTGCCTTAGAATTAATGTTGATTCTAAGATGCAAGGTAAGAGGTCCCCCCCACCCCCCAATGAGTGATAAATATAAATAATAATTTTTAAAACCATTTATGTTGAAGAGGAAAAAAGCACACAACACAAACTATATGGACTATATGCCTATGCCAATGTCTGATGAATAGCATAGATAATATTGTTGAGGATCAGGGAGAGAGAATACTAGTTATGGAAGATTTCCTAAATGAGAGAAGATTTGACCTGGGCCTTAAAGATTTGGTTAGGTGGAATTAGGCAAGAAGGTGGGGAGAGGAATCAAGGCCTTCTAGTTGAGAGAAATGGTGAAGAAGTATAAAAGGAGTGTTTGGGCACAGTGAGGACACTGAGCAAGGGGTACTAAAATGAAAGTAGTGAGAGCTAAAATTGGAGAGGTAGGATGGAGTCAGATTTGCGAGATCCTCAAAGGCACAAAATTAAAGCACCTGCCCATACTTCAGCTTTGGCTCTTTCCCTATCCCAGTCCCATGGCAATTTTATTTTACAAGCACACAAGGATGCACAATGAAGCAAAATTCAGTTAATAAATATGCTATTAATTAAGTAAAGTCAAAGTAAATATGCTATTATATAATATATATCATATGTATATGATAAATATACTATTATATAATATAAATAATAAATATACTGTTAATTAATTAAGCACTTACAATATACCAGGCACTGTGCTAAGTGCTGAAGATACAGAAAGAGGAACATGATAATCTCTGCCCCAGGAGCTCACAATGTAATGACAAAGACAACAAGTAAATGCATATGTACAAACAATAAATACACAGGATAAATAAGAAATAATTAAGATAGAATAGGCACAAGAATTAAAAGAAAAAGCTTCTCTTCAAAGACGGATTTAATTTTAAGTCTTTTTCTTTCTTTTTATTACTATTCCAAATGTTTCTAAATTCAAACAAAACAAGCATTTCCATCTGTAAAGAAAAAGAGGGTATTATTACACAAATGAAATCACAAATCTATATGTTTAACTTTTAAGATGGAAGCAGGAGGCAGAGATGAGGAAGGAGAGCATTCCTGGCAGGAGAGATAGTGAGAGAAAATGCCCAGAGCCAAGAGTTTGTGGAGCAGCCAGGAGGCCCAGTGTCACTAGATCAAAGAGCTTGTGTCAGGGGCTAAGGCATAAGAAGACTGGGAAGGTAGGAGGAGACGAGGTTATGAAGGGCTTTGAACACCAAACAGAGGAGTTTATCCTGGAGGCAAAAGGAAGCCACTGGAGTTTATTGAGTGGGGGAGAGAGGGAGGGCTTGTAACCTGGTCAGACTTGTATTTTAAGAAGATCACTTTGGTAGCTGAAAGGAGGATGAACTGGAGTGGGGAGAGATTTGATGCAGGCAGACTACGTATAGGGTACAAAGAATAGTCTAGGCACGAGGTGATGAGCGGCTGCACTGGAGTAAATGCAGTGTCAGAGAGAAGGAGGCAGCATAGTCAAGGGCTGTTACATAGGTGAAATTGACAGGGATGATGTGAGATTGTTGGGCCAGGTATAGAGGTTGGTCTTGATAAGGAGTAAGGTCACATTTTTTCTGTAAAATAGGAAACAAGGTTTTCTTCTAGGAGGGTGTGGGAGAGGGAGCCTTGGAAGGTTTAAGGAGGGATTAAAAGAGGTTTGGAAGGGTCACTGTGGAGAGTGAAATGGTGAGCTGATAAAGGAGGTAGAGTGAGATTGCCTAGCAACAGCGAGGGCCCAGTTGAGGTGATAGTAACATAAATTTGTAGTCAGCCCAATCAGAAGAATTGGATGATTTTCTCCATTTTTTTTTCAGCAGCCCCTGTGTAGAAGTAAAGATGGCAGAAGGTAGGAGTGAGTCAAGGAGATTTGGCAAGGTGCAATTATTGGTACGATAAGGTGGTTAAGGATACTGTAGAGTTTAACTGGTTCACTAAGAGATCAAGATGGGGAAAGAAAAGAGATGATACATGAAGGTCTGGGGGAAATGGTCTGGGAAAGAACTGAAGTTTGAAGGTATAGGAGATCATGGTATGGACAAAGAGAAGGTTTTTGTAAGGGAGGCAGAAGTGGAGGTGGAAAGCCAATAGATATGATCAGATAAGGGGATTTCAGAACTTTTGAACATGAAGGTGGTCGACTTGTGTATGACTGAGGTGGGTGGCAGGTAGCTCATGGAAAGTAAGTAGGTTAAAGAACTGAGTGGTTAGCGCATTGGAAAGAGAATCAATATAGTATATGTTGAAGACTTTGTATGAGAGGAGAAGTGGAGGATTCATTTTTCAACTGCCAACTAGATGATCAGAGACAGCTACATAAAAGAATGGTGATATCTGAGGTAGGTTTTAAAGGATAGATGAAGATTCAAAAGACTAGGGGGAGAGTGAGCACAGAGAATAGTCTGAACCAAGGCCTGGAGGTGAGAGTGCCAAGGTTATGTTTGGGGAATAGAAAGTAGTCTAGTTTGTCTGGTGTGTTGAGTGTGCGATGTACAACAACATGAGTTAATCCGGGAAGAAAGGGTAGCCTGTGAAAGTTCTCAAATGCCAGATAAAGGTGTTTGAGCTTTTCTCATTGGGCAATAAGGAGTCATTAACAATTCCTGAGCAAAGGAGTAAAAGATTCTTTTGACATTGTGTGGCGAATGCCTTGGAGGGAGAAGAGAGCAGAGATGGGGAGAATGTGATAAGGTTACTCCATTCATCCTTGTGGGTAGGAACCAGTGATAAGGTCATTCCATTCATCCATATGGGTGGGTACTGGTGCCTAGGGTGGTGACTGAGAATAAAGAGGATGGAATGGATGTGGCAGATGTGGAATGAAATTCAAAAGACCTGGTAATTGCTGGGTTATGAGAGGTGAAGGAGAAGGAAGAGTCAAAAATAACCTGGAGGCTATGAACATGGGAGAACAGGTGATCAGTGGTGCCATAGACATAAATAATGGAGACAGAAGGAGGACCTTATTTAGGAGAAAAGATAATGAGCTCTGTTTTGGACATATTGAGTTCCATGTTTTTGTGGGTTAGACAGGTGGAAATGTACTGTATGTAAGTTGGAAATGAATATCTATAGAGTGGAAGATGGGTCAGGACTATAGAGAGATATATTTTAAAGTCAAGTCACCAAGTGTTTATTAAGTATTTACTATGTGCCAAGTATTGTGCAAGCCCTGGGGACACAAAGAAATGAGAGAAAACCCCACTCCCCCTTCTCCATTGTGTCACTGTGGGAGACAACATACAAGTAGCTATGAACAAATATGATAAACTCAGGATAATTTGACAATCTTAGAGGGAAGATACATAGAAATGAAGTCTTGGAACTTCATTGAGATTGCTGAGAGGGAAGAAAAGGCCCAGGACTGACCCTTGGGAAATACCTAAATTAAAGAATCAGGAAGAAATGAGGAATTAGTAAAGATGACAATGTTTAAAAAGTTAGAAAGAGAACTACGATAACAAAAAAGTAAAAAGCATCCAGGAGAATGGATGGTCAGTACTATCAACAGCTGCAGAAAGATTTGGGGAGTAGAGATTAAAAACTGAAAAAAGTCTATTGGATTTGGTGAGTTGTAAATTAATCATTGGTCACATTGGACAACACTGCCTAAATGCAAGGGGTTAAGGAGAAGTGAGTAGTGAGGAAGAGGAAATGTCCCAACTCTTTGAGAAGCCTGCCAATGAATGGGAAGTGAGAACTAGGACATTGACTAGATAGATTAAGAGGGTCAGTGAAAGTCTTTTCTAAAAAGATCCGGGGAAATAGAATCACGATTTTAGATAAAGAGGAAGGAACCAATGATAAGGATGAAATTGAAGATACATGAAAGAGAAGGTTGACAATTGTAACAAATTCTAGGAAAGACCAGAGGAAATCCCACAGAGGGCACAGGGAGGAAGATTAGCTGTAGTTCCAAGAAAAGGTATTATCCTGAGAGGAGGAGAGGGAAATGGGCAATGCTGAAAAGGTTTGTGGAATCTAGATGGTGAACTCTAAAGGGTCCATTCTAGACATCCTCAATTTTCTCAGTGAAATGGGTCACCTGCTGTAAATGTGGGTGGTGAAGGACTAGTTAATAACAAGAGAAGAGAAGGCTTGAAACAGTCAATAGTGGATGAGGGTTTCCATAGAAAAGATGGGTTGTTGAACAACTATCAGGATTATGGTTATGTAGCATGAATGTGTAACAGATGAAGTCAGATCAATTGAATTATTTCCCCAATGATAGTAAACTCTGATAAATTAAGTTTCTGAGCAGAAACAGAAATCAGGTGGTAGGAATTATTCAGAGGTGGGTGTTCACAGGTCTCATCTGACAGAAAGTCAAGAAGGCAAGAGATAACAGTACTCTATATCATGACATAGTGCAATTAAATACTCAAGTTACAAAAGGTAAAATTCCCTATCAATTCCAGTGCTCCATAAGGAGAATGGGCTGCTTTAGATAATGGTGGATTCTTAGTCCACTTCAAGTGGAGACTGGATGACTGATGCTTAGGTGTCTTGTAGAGGGAAGTGCTATTAGGTAGAAGTTAGTCTAGATGACCTCTGAAATCATTTGCAACTGAGTTTTTGATCCAACTTTTTAAGATGAGGCAACAGAAGCTCAGAGGAGAGATGCATTCCTTGCAACAATCCCACTGATTCCTTGTCTAAACAGCATTTACTGAACCCCCTCCAGTGGACACAGTTCTGTAATAGGTTGGAGGAGGAGGAGAGTTATAAAGACCAAAAAAAAAGGATCCTTGCTCTCAAGGAACTTACTTTCTATTTGGGAGAAACAACATGTACGTAGATAAGTCACCACAAAATACAGAATATGGTAAAAAATAAACTAATTGAAGGGAAGGAGGTCCCCAACATAACAATCTTAAGGAAACACAAAGGCTTTGTTAGGAGACAGCCTTTGAGCTCAGTCTTAATGAAGATCCCAGATTTTAAAAGGTATAAGTGAAGTAGAAGCACATTTCAAGAATGGCAGGTAGCCTCGACAAAGGCCCAGAGGTAAGAAATGGAAGATCATGTACAGGGAAGAGCAAGTTGGCCAATTTGGCCTACATTTTGCTACAAAATGGATGTGAGGGGGAGTACTGCAAAATCAGTTTGGAAAAATAGATTGGAACCAGAAAGTGAAGGGCTTTAAATGTCAGGCAGAGGAATTTGTGTATATTCTATGAAGTAAGAAAGGAAGGTATTTTTATCCCCAATTGAGAAATAAGGAAACTGAGGCTCAGAGAATGAGAGTAAATTCCCAAAAGTCACACAGCTGGCATGTAGAAGAGCTGGGATTTGAACATAAGTCTCCTATCTTTAAGACTAGTGTTCTTTCCCCTCAAACAGGCTGCCGCTCTGGAACTGTTGGCTTCCTGTCCATAGAAGAGGAACCTCCCTTAATTCCTAGCCAATAGTTCTGGGCAACCTTTATTGGCTCCAAATTCTCTGCATGGATGGGATTGCAGAGTGTTACAATGACATTTCAACTCATCCAAGCTGCTTGTCACCTCCATGTTTTATTCCTATAAAAGTTGTAAGAGCATGGTTCATTGCTGTAAAGAAAGCCCAATTTGTAGATATGGTCTTTTCCTGACGAATTTTTGAAAGGTTACTGACATGACATTAGACCCTCATGGGGAAGGGGGTTGTGGGTGCTACTCTTGGTGCCATCTAGGGACTTCCATGGAACTTTCAAACTCTTTTCTGTCAATGGGCAGCAAAAGTATAGGGGAATATGGGCTGAGAATAAGGAAATAAAGAACCCTACATCATAAATTTAGACTTGGAATAGACCTCAGAGGCCATGTAGTTTACACCCTCATTTTATATATAAAGGAATTTTAAAAGCCCAGAGACAGTAAGTGATTTGCCCAATGTGACATAAGACCCAAAGTCCTAACAGGGTCAGGATTGATCAACGAGCACTTATGAAATGTTCCAAACATTATGCTAAACTCCAAAGATACAAATACAAACAATGAAATTATTCCTACTTCCGAGGAGTTTATATTTTAATATGGAAGGCAACAATTGCATATAAAAATACATAGCATAAATATGTTAAGAAATATAAATATATGTATATAAAATGTATATAAACATATTTTCTGTATACACACATACATAAATAACATTGTTAAATTGGGGGCAATAAGAAGTTGGGAGAACAGGAAAGTCAGAAATCCTCTTTAAAATGCATTTTAAAGGAAGAGATGACGCCCATGATTCAGAGATAATAATAAAAGAGTATATTACAGACAGGGATGATCAGTCCAAAGGCAGGAAGACCAAAGATGGAATGTTATGTGCAGGGAACAGAGAGAAAGCTACTTTCACTGCATTGCAGAGTATGGAAAGGGAAGTAATGTCCAATGAGTTGGGAAAGTAGATCAGGACCAAGTTTCAGAGGGCTTTAAAAACTAAAAGGAGTTGTGCTTTATCCTGGAGGGAACAGGGACCACTGGTGATGGTCGAGGAAAGGAATCATGCAGTAAGATCTGCACTTAATTTGGCAGCAGAGTGGAAGATGGATTAGACCAATTAAAGAGTTGAGGAAGAGAGACCAATTAGAAGGATGTTGCAATAATCTAAGCAAGAAGTACTGAGAGTCTGAATTAACATGATAACTGTAAATTGGAGAAGGGCTCAGATGTGGGAGATGTGAAGGTAGAAATGACAAGATCTGACAACTGACTGGACACGTGGTGTGAGGGAAGAGTGAAGAATTGAAGATGATGCCAATATTACCATATTGAAAGCTTAGGGAAATAGTGGTACCTTCAACAGAAATACCGAAGGCCAAGAAGAGTAAAGAATGGGGAGAAGGAGAATGAGTTTTGGAGTTTGGTGGCTCAATGGATTAAGAGTCAGGCCCAGAGATGGAGAAGGTTCTGGGTTCAACTCTGATTTCAGATACTTCCCAGCTGTGTGACCCTGGGCAAGTCACTTAACACCCACCTGCTAGCCCTTACCACTCTTTTGCCTTGGAACCAATCCACAGTATTGATTCTAAGATGGGAGGTAAAGGTTAAAAAAAAAAAAAGACATCTCAAGATGGCCCAGCTTAAACTACCCAATAGAAAATTACTCATACAAGACTGAAGTTATGGGGAGAGACCAGGCTTGAATTTGTAGACCTGAGGATCATTTGAATAGAAGGAGTCAAAGCAAGTGTTTCTGACCTCAAATTCCATACCTTTTCCATTTTCACAATTCTGAATCCTGAATTTCAGGCCTGGCTTTCTAGTTGTGTGTCTCCCAGAAAATGAATAATTCTCTCTGAAACTCATTTTTGGAGCTTATAATACCTATCCTACTTACCTATAGTATAAATATTAACTCTTCTTTTTAGCATTTAAAGCCCTTTACAATTTAGTTCCAACCTATGTTTCTGGAGGAATTTCATAGCATTCTCCCTCATATTCTTTATGCTCCAACCAAAAGTAGCTACTCCTACACCCAAGCTTCTACACAAAGTGTCTCCTATGCTTGGAAAACACTCCCTCTCTCTCTGAACCTCAGTCTTCTTTTCTGAAAAATGAGGCAATAAGGGAATATATATATATAATCTCTAAAGTCTCTTCCAGAGCTAAGATTTTTGTGATCTAGTCAACAACAATCTATTACTGTAGTGGGTCTTAAACTCAATAATAAGATAACCTCGTGTACACTGCAAAGCCCCAGATGCTTCTAAGGGATTATTATATATAGATAGTCCTCAAATTTTGCCATAGTGTGTTCCAGGAATTGCATTTGTAAGGAACATCACTCCAAATCAGATTATATTAGATCGATATTATTTTATGAGAGGAAATGTGGCATAGGGGATAGAGAGAGAGGGTCAGGGAGACCTCTGACACATTCTGCCTTTGTGGCCCTACGCAAGTTACTTAACCTCTCAAATGCCCCAGTCAATTAAGTCTCTAAGAGTATAAACTTCAGAACTGTTCAGCTGCATTTGTGGAAGGACTTTACTTATATCAGTGAAATTATAGGTCCAGACCTAAAATATATTATATTTACATTATGACATTGTGTCATCTATTCTGACCAATCACTTGGAATCAAATCATAAGATCTTAGACAAAAGCATTTCATCAATATTTGTTTAACAGAATTGTTTAATTTTATATATATATAATTATATATAATATATTGATGAAATGCTTGTAAATATATAAATATATTTACATACAAATAAATATAAATATATAAAATGTAAATATATAAATATATTATATATAAATATAATTATATAATTTAATAACATAATTTGTTTAATAGAATTGTATTTATTAGCAATAGGACATAATAGGAAACACAGAAAATCTATAAATTTTTATAACCATTTAAAATGTAGTATGATGTTCCAAATATGGAAGCACACTGAATGTCTCCTTCTCTTTTGCCCTCTCCCTCTTCCTCATGGCCTCTTTTTTGTTTTTTTCAGCACAAAATAGTATTAGGACAAAATTCAGTCTAAAGTCTTTCATCCTATCTAAATGAGAAACTTTATCTGTCTAACTGTCAACTCTAAAATAATGTTCTACACTGAAAACACTTTACATTTAGTGTACTAAGTGGCACAGCAGATAGAGCAGTAGACCTAAGTAAGGAGGATCTGAACCCAGATCCAATTGTGTAACTCCTAGGTAAGGTGCATAACTTCTGTCTGCCTTATTCTCTCATTTGTAAGGCAATGCTAATAATATCCGCTCCCTATCAGGGTACATAATATTGAGATGATAACTTGTAAATCACCTACCAAATCTTAAAGCATTATGTAAATGCTAGAACTAGCTCTTATTATTTATATTATTTTCATTATTTTTATTGAATGACAAACTAGTTTCTAACCCACCCTCTAGACTTATCATTCCTGGTCATTCCTGAAAAGAATCCTCCTAGAAATGGTCAGAGTAAGAAGCCTTGGATTAATTCAAAGAACTGAAATATCCTTGGAGGAAATGTGAAAAAAAAGGGACTGAATGGCATTAGAAAAATGATTCTCTAGGATGCACTGACATTTTAAACTATTATTGATCTGAGATTGATACCTAAACTCTGAACTCTTGCTCAATCTTGATTGTGAAATTTTGTCAACACAGTGCTGAGAGTCTAAACCCTCAGGAAGCTCTACTAATAATAATAATAGTGATGGATTTGAGGTAATAATACTAGTTACTTATAATGATTAGGTTGAGGTAATATATGATGAAAATTCCTGTCCTCAGGAGGTTATGCAAATAGTAATAGTTATGGTGTGCTCTTAATAATGCTAGTTATAATAACAATACGTTTACAATTTACCCTGTGTCTTCTTTTTTGCTTATGAGAAAATTGAGGCTCAGAGGGTTAAGGTAAGCTAGTTAGCAAATGGCAAAGACACGATCCAACTTATACCTTTTGACTAAGTCCAGCCCTTTTTTCAGACATAAAATCAGACATCCAACACCTATGAACCCTCTGGGAATGGAACAGTTAAACCTCTTTGCCCTGTTCCTAGCCACATGCTTTGACTGGATTCAGTATTGGAGAGCTGGACCTATGGTGAGAGTTATCTCCTTTTCTTATAATTATTAGATCATGAACTCTTCAATTTTACTTATATTTAGAATATGGGTCATGCCCATAATGGGCCAGTGCGAGTGAAAAAGAAAGTCCTAAATGTATACTATGAATTGGGGCATGGAACTGATAATATAATTCTATGCACAAAAAGGAATGCTAAACCAAAAAAAAAAAATCATAGTGCACATTAACAGAATGATTAGAACAGGATTTCATAACTTATTACTACTGTCATAATCAGCTAAGAGTCTAATACTTAAACCTTTTCACAACATAAAGCAATTTGTAGGTCTTCTAATGAGCCATTTTACATTTTATCTTGGCTTAGCATTAATTCAAATAGTAAATCAAATAATAAAATATCCAAGCTAGACTCAATCTTCTTGGCAGTAACCATTCTCTCCAATGTAGAAGCTTCCCTGCCACCAGCTTATTCCTCCTGCTGCATTGATTGACACCTCCTCTCACTGGTCCTAGTATGTTTGAAGATTTTGATCTCATTAATACATGTCCATCTTAAGGTTGTTGCTCAATAACCTACTCAGGAAAGGACCATAAAAGAGACCACCCACATGTAATACTCAGTGGAATTGTGCATTGGCTATGGGAAGGGCAGGGGGAGGGGAGGGAGGGATAGAATATGATTTTTGTAACCAAGGGATAATGTTTTAAATTGACCAAATAAAAATAAAAGAAAAAATAAAATAAATATAGCATCATATTGTTTGAAAAAAAAAAGAGAGAGAGAGACCACCCAAACCCAAGTTCAGGGTTAGCTAGGCAGTATATATATTCACATGTAATCCTGGTCAGGAAAAATGAATAATTATAACATCTGGCCCTTGGGACATATCTGGAAAGAAGAGGAAGGAAAAGGGGGAAAGATAACTTGATTTTGTACATCCACTCAATCATCGATTTCTTTGGCTTGGCAACTACTTTGAACACTCTTCATTTCTCACAGCATAAGCTCCTTGTTGATTAGTCAAATGTGGCTAGAAGCTAGCCCCACAGGTTCTTTATGGCCAACTAAAAACATGGAAGGAATATATGCACATGCTCTATACAACCCACATTACACAGGACACAGCCAAGTTCTAGACAGAACTAGGAAGAACGTCAGAGATCAAGTTCAACTCCTTTGACCAATGAGAAAAGTGAGGCTTCAGCGGGAGAGGTGGCTAGTCTAAGGTTGCAGAGACTAATAGCAAGAAATACTGAATGTAAGGCAAACACAGTGAAGTCCTGATTAATAGATATAATGAATATCTGAATACCTTAAAGTGGACGCTTGAATTCAGATTTGCACTATTCGAAGATCTAATTATGTAAAGCTTGGTAACTGGTTCCAGCCCAATGGCAATATGCAGTGTGAATTCAAATAATGCCCTGACCACTTCATGGGATTCAGGATTTATTAGATTTATGATTCATAGTCATCAGGACTTAGCTGTACTGGAGGAAAGGGAATAAAGACAAGGAAAGGGGTCTTGGGTTCACACACTCAGTAATGATCATCACTTCCTAATATCTAGGCTATTGAGGAAGTCAGAAATGCTGCTCTTAGTTGTGTCTTCTATCTAGGATATTGCATTGCTGGACCATGGAGGGGAAAAGAAGAAAGGATGACACTATGTACAAGCTAGGAGAAAGACCTCTAGATTAGTTAAACCCTTACCTTCCCTCTTGGAGTCAATACTGTATATTGGCTCCAAGGCAGAAGAGTGGCAAGGGCTAGGCAATGGGGGTTAAGTGACTTGCCCAGGGTCACACAGCTAGGAAGTATCTGAGGTCAGATTTGA
Organism: Monodelphis domestica; assembly: GCF_027887165.1. Classification (NCBI taxonomy): domain Eukaryota; kingdom Metazoa; phylum Chordata; class Mammalia; order Didelphimorphia; family Didelphidae; genus Monodelphis; species Monodelphis domestica. The sequence goes on along the minus strand of NC_077227.1, from coordinate 326,934,309 downwards.
ACCCAGGACCTCCTGTCTCTAGGCCTGGCTCTCAATCCACTGAGCTAACCAGCTGCCCCCTCCATTTCACCAGTTCTGAAGAAACCTTGGCTATTAAAACTTCAATTCGACCCAATCAAAAGTGCCTACTATGCATATTCTATACTCTGCAGGAGGTACAGAAATGAAATATATATCTTGTCATCAGGAATTTGCACTTTGAGACACTTCGTCCAGTGTCAAAAAGTTTTGGCTTTGAAAAATCTGAGTTCAAGTCTTACTTATTGTAACAGTTAAAATTAGTTTCTCTGCTAGAAGGAGTATTATATTTTTAGAGGTTTATTAAAGGTTAAGGACTTAAAAAAATACAGAATAAGAAAGCACATGTCTAGGCCCAGAAAGGCCCATTCAATTTCACTTACGTCATGAGAGACACATCTGCTGGTAAGCCGAAGTAGGAAAGCCCCTCAGTAGGTGGAGAACTCCTTTAAATAATAATTTGTGATCTCACCCAGGTGAGAATTCAGTGCGATTACAAAGCATTCTGGGAAGCAAGCAAGGACTTCTGGGAACTGGAGTCCTGGGTTCAAGTCTCCAGTTCTTACATTATGCTATTGTTATTTGGTTGTGTTTTACTCTTTGTGACCCTGTGAGCCCTAAGTATGGCAATACCGTCCTGGAGGTTTTCTTGGCAAAGATATTAGAATGGCTTCTCATTTCCTCCTCAAATGGATTAAAACAAAGGTTAAGTGACATGTCCCAGGTCATGTAGCAAGTCTGAGGTCAAATTTGAACCTAGGCCTTCCTGAAAAAGATTATAAGATATGTATAAATAAAGAAATGTTAAAGAGTAAAAGTGAGAAGGATCATATCCAGTTTCTTTTTTTAGGGGGGATTGGGGAAGATTTCATATAAGAGAAGACATTTGAGTTGGGAATTATTTTGATTACATGAGATCTAGAATCCTTCCAACTGTAACATTTTGTGGTTCTTTTCCTTTTTCATTAGTGTTTTCTCTCTGCTTCCTTCCCCACTCCTGGAGTAGCAGATATATTGAGAAGCAAGATAAAAAAATATATATAGAGAGAGGAGCAGCTAGATGGCTCAATGGATAGAGAGCCAGGCCTGAAGATCCTAGGTTCAAATGTAATCTTAGATACTTCCTAGATGTGTGGTCCTGGGCAAGTCACTTTATCTCATGAGGCTGCCAAGCCCTTACTACTTTTCTACCTTGGACCCAATACCTGACATTGATTCTAAGACAGAAAGTAATGGTTGTTTCTTTTTAATAGATGGAAAGTAAAGAGAGAAAGACCATGGAATGAGTGTTGGCAAGATGAGTGGGGTCAAGGATAATATGAATGTGTGTGTGTGTATGTGTGTGTGTGCTAGGAAAGGGGCATACTATTTAAAACCATAGTATCATAGAGTTGGAAGGTCACATCTCACCTAGTGCAACCCTTACAACATTTCCCAAAAGGAATCACCCAGCTTTTTTTGAAGATATCTATAGCTGGAATTCTTATCAGCCCATGCTATTGTTGAACAATTCAATCTGTTAAGAAATTCTTCCTGATTCCTTTTTCAATACTGTGCATAGTATCTGGCACATAGTTAATACTTGAATAAATAAATACTATTGAATTGAATTGATTGTATACTTCCCTATAACTTCCTCTGAACCTGAGCAAGTATAAACACCTGAAGATATTTTCCCACATATGAAATCCATGGGTTAGATCATAAAACAGATGACTCTAGTTCAATTCAATTCAATTAGATGAATATTTATAGCCACAGAGGATTCCAAAGAAGATACAAGATGGGAGTAAAAGGTGTCTTGTCTGAGGACTGTTGAGTGGGAGGAGAGAAAAGAAAGAAAAAAGCAAGAAGTGACCAGAAATTGGATTTCTCCTTAAGATCTGAATGTTAAACAAAGTGAGTTGATTATTTGCATTAGGGCTTTGCTAGGTGAGGAAGTACCAAATCCCAAGAAATGATAGGAAAGACTCTGAGATTAGAAAGCCATTTGTAGAAAAAAGCCTTTCATGAGAGCTCCTGATATCTGATATAAACACACACATACAAACAACAGTCGTAACAAACAGGAAGTTTATCTTGACAGGTCCCGGTATGAATTAATCACAAGAGGAGAGAGAGAGGAGGAGAGGGAGAGGGAGGGAAAGAGAGAAAGAAAGAAAGAAAGAAAGAAAGAAAGAAAGAAAGAAAGAAAGAAAGAAAGAAAGAAAGAAAGAAAGAAAGAAAGAAAGAAAGAAAGAAAGAAAGAAAGAAAGAAAGAAAGAAAGAAAGAAAGAAAGAAAGAAAGAAAGAAAGAAAGAAAGAAAGAAAGAAAGAAAGAAAGAAAGAAAGAAAGAGAGAAGGAAAGAGAGAAGGAAAGAGAGAAGGAAAGAGAGAAGGAGAGAGAGAAAGAGAGAGAGAAAGAGAGAGAAAGAGAGAAAGAAAGAGAGAAAGAAAGAAAGAAAGAAAGAAAGAAAGAAAGAAAGAAAGAAAGAAAGAAAGAAAGAAAGAAAGAAAGAAAGAAAGAAAGAAAGAAAGAAAGAAAGAAAGAAAGAAAGAAAGAAAGAAAGAAAGAAAGAAAGAAGGAAAGAAAGAAGGAAAGAAAGAAGGAAAGAGAGAGAGAAAGAGAGAGAGAAAGAGAGAGAGAAAGAAAGAAAGAAAGAAAGAAAGAAAGAAAGAAAGAAAGAAAGAAAGAAAGAGAGGAAGAAAGAAAGAAAAGTGAATGAAAGAAACAAATGAAATGAATGAAAGAATCAAAAGAAAGAAATGAATGAAAGAAAAAAAAAATAAAACCTTACTTCCAACAAGAATGGATCAAGGGCAAGGTGATATTTTTTTACAATGATCTGAGGACTCTGAGGCTGCCAAAGCCAAGTAACTTCTATAAAGAGAAAATGGCAGGTCTTCCTACTGGAGGATATGGTGAAAACACTAAAAGAGCTTCCCTATATTCTTCAGGGCATCAAGGATAATGAACTGTTGAGGAATTCTTGAGGTATTGTAGCAGCAGGAGAGGTGTCCCAAAACATATTTTGATTTGTTATTTACTAGTTAATAAGCACACACACATTCTACGTTTCTGGTTACAACAAAAAAATGCTGCTGTAAATATTTTTCTACATATGAGGGGCATGTACCTAATGGTAGTATCCTGTGGCAATGGGTATGCATAGTATAATAATATTTTGGTTATTATCCTAAATTCTTTTTCAGAATGATTAGAGCTATTCATAACTATATCAACAATGCATAATGTGCCTATTTTTCGATTACCCCTCCAAGAGTTGTCTTTTTCCTATTTTGTTGTTTTTGTCATTTTGATGAATATAAAGTAGAACCTCGCACTTGACCCCCATTGCCTAGCCCTTACCACTCTTCTGCCTTGGAACCAATACACAATATTGAATCTAAGATGGAAGGTAAGGGTTTACACATAAAAAAGTGGAACCTCAGAGTTGTTTTAATTTGTGTTTCTCTTAAGAGCTTAACAGCATCTTTTCACGTAGTTTTTAATAGCTTTCTTTTCTTGTTATGAAAATCTTTTATATCCTTTGACCACTTATTGACTGGGAAATAGCTTTTGTCCTCAATTTTGCATCAACTCCTTTTATATTTTGGATAACGAGTCTTTATTAGAGAAATTTAATTTCCTGCAAAGAATTTTCAATTATTAAAAGTTAACTATTTTCCTTTTAATATAATCTGCATTGATTTTACTTATGCAAAGACCTTTTAAATTTTATGTAGCTGAAATTGTCCATTTTGTTACTTCTGATTATTTCTATACCTTATTTGTTCAAGTACTCATTCACCTTCTAGCCATACTTATTCTCCTCTAATTAAGTTATGATATGAACTTCTATATTTAGGTTGGCTATCTAATTGGAGATTTGCTGTTCAGTCATTTAGTCACATCTAACTCTTCATGATCCCATGAAACATTCCATATTTGAGTTTTCTTGGCAAAAATACTGGAGTGGTTTGCCATTTCCTTCTCCAATTGATTAAGGCAAATAGAAGGTAAGTGACTTGCCTGGGATCCCACAGTTATCTGAGATTTGAACTCAGATTTGAACTCAAGTCTTCCTGACTCCAGGCCCAGAACTTTATCTGATGAGCCAGTTGGCTGCCTCCCTGGTAAATAGTGATTTAGTGACCTGCTCAAGGTTATACAACTAGTAAGTGTCTAAGACCAGATTTGAACTTGGGTCTTTCTGATTCTATTCAGCATTCCATCCACTGAGCTATCTAGCTACCTATCATTGAGGATTATCATGGTAGAACCATGTAAGATGATGGTCTAAAACCTAATTTTTTCCAGACTGCTTTCCAATTTTCACAATAGTTTTTGTTGAATCAAAAATCCTTTTCCCCATGATTGACTTCCTGAGATTTATCTAAAACTGCTACTACTTTCAATTGCTTTTAGGTCTTGTGTAGCAAATTTGTTTCACTGATTGACTCTTCTTTTGATTGGTACCAAATAGTTTCAATGGTTACTACTTTGAAGTATAGTTTGAGATTTGTACTGCTAAAGTTCTCGTGTCTACTTTTTTCATTATTCTCCTTGGTATTCTTGACCTGTTGTTACTCCAGATACATTTTATTTTTATTTTCTCTAACTCTATAAAGTAATCATTTGGTAGTTTGAATAACATGGTTCAAGCCTGTAAATTTATTTTATGAAAATTATCATTTTATTATATTAGCTTATACTAGCCATGAGGTACTTATATATCTCTCCAATTACTATTCTTTTATTTCTTTAAACAGTGTTTTTTTTAGTTTTTCATGTCATCTTTTTTTTAACCCTTATCTTCTGTCTTAGAATCAATATTGTATATTAGTTCCAATGCAGAAATGCAGTAAGGACAAGGTAATAGGGGTTAAATGACTTACCCAGGGTCACACAATTGGAACATGTCTGAGACTAGATTTGAACCCAGTATTTTCCTACCTCCAGACCTGGTTCTCAATCCACTTAGCCACCTAGCTACCCTACCCAAATCATTCTTGAGTATGATGAATTTTTGTTAGATGAAATCTCAAATTTTTAATTCTTTTAGTAATTGTTTTGAATGGAATTTCTCTATCTCTTTTTAATGGATTTTGCTGGTGATATATAGAAAAGATGGCTACTGTTTTACTTTATTTTATATCCCACTATTTTTTTTAAACCCTTATCTTCCATCTTGGAGTCAATACTGTGTATTGGCTCCAAGGCAGAAGAGTGGCAAGGGCTAGGCAATGGGAGTCAAGTGACTTGCCCAGGATCACACAGCTGGGAAGTGTCTGAGGCCAGATTTGAACCTAGGACCTCCCGCCTCTAGGCCTGGCTCTCAATCCACTGAGCAACCCAGCTGCCCCCTATATCCCACTATTTTAATGAAGCCATTGTTTCAATTGATTTTTAAGTTTTATGGGTTGTTAAAGCATACTATTATCATCTGCAAAAGACAGTAACTTTACTTCTTTGACTATGATTATTTTCTCAATTGCTTTATTTTATAGTAATAACTGGCATTTCTAGAAAACTATATTAAATAATTATAGTTGAAAAGAATGTCCTTATTTTAATTTTATTGGAAAGATGTCTGAAATTTCTGAATTATAGATAATAATAGTTCTTGATTTTACATAGATACTATTTACTATATTAAGCAAAAATTTATTTATTACTATGCTTTTAAGTGTTTTAAAAATATAAATGTGTGTTTTTGATGCAGTATTATTGTGTTATGAGAAATGTTGAGCAAGATGCTTTAGAAAAACTTGGAAAGTCTTACATGAACCAATTCTAGGTGAAATGAGCAGAACTAGGAAAACATTGTACACAGTAACAGCAATATTATAAGATAATCAACTGTGAATGATGTATCTATTCCTAGCAATACAATAATCTAAGACAAATTCTGAAGGATCTATGAATGAAAAGTGCTATCCATCTCCAGAGAAAGAATTCTGAGTACAGATCAAAACATACTTTTTTCACTTTTGTTATTATTCTTGGGTTTTTGTTTTTTTTTTGGTCTGTGTTTTGTTTTGCAACATGCCTAATATGAAAATATGTTTTGCATGACTATGCATGTATAATGCATTTCAAATTGCTTGTCTTCTCAAAAAGGGAAGACAGAAAGGAGGTAGAGAATTTGGAACTCAAAATTTTTAAAAATGTATGTTTAAAATTTTATTTACATGTACTTGAAAAAAAAGAAAAAGTTAAAAACAAATGTGTTATATTTTGTCAAAAACTTTTTGTATAGATTGATATAGTCATGTAATTTTTATTATTTTGTTATTAATGTGGCATATTGTGTTTTTAGTTCTCATGTTGAAATAACCCAGAATTTACAGAAGAAATCTAACCTGGTCATAGCATATAATCTTTTGAATATATTGCTATAATCTTTTCCTAATATATTACTCAACCTTTTGAATCAATATCCATTAGAGGTAACAGCATTTAGTTTTCTTCTGCTGCTTTATCTCTCCCCAGTTTAAGTAACAGGCATATTTATCTCATAGGGTTTTAGTAGGTTGCATTCCTTTTCTATTCTTCCAAACCATTTATGCAATATTGGAATTAATTGTTCATTTTTTAAACCCTTACTTTCTGTCTTAGAATTGCGTCTAAGGCACAAGGGCAGCACAGGCTAGGCAATTTGGATTTAAATGACTTGTCCAGGGTCACACAACTAAGAAGTGTCTGATTATGGATTTGAACCCAGGTCCCCCCAAACTCAGGTCTGATCTTGAATCAACTGTTCTACCTAGCTGGCCCAAAATTAATTGTTCTTTGAATATTTGTTCAAACTTACTTGTAAATCTATATGGACTTGGGGATCTTTTTTCTTTGAAAATCTATTTATGTCTTATTCACTTTCTTTTTCTGAATTTAGGTATTTAAATTTTATATGGACTGGTTAGAACTTGAGTGGAGAAGGAAGTGAAAGACTCAAATTTTTTACCATGCCTTTTGCTGTAAGCAGTCTAAAGAATACTAGGAATAAAGAATAAGGAAAAGCATGGAAGACAAAACATTTTTTTGGAAAGTGACATTAGAAACTAACATTCTTAAAATTAAAGAATGAGTGGAGGGGAAGCTAGGTGGCTCAGTGGATAGAGAAACAAACCTAGAGATGGGAGTTGCTGGGTTAAAATCTGGCTTCAGACACTTCCTAACTATGTGACCCTCAGCAAGTCACATAACTCCAATTGCCTAGTCTTTATCACTCTTCTCCCTTGGAATGAACACTTAGTATTGATTTTAAAACAGAAGGTAAGGGAAAAAAAGAAATGGGGAGGATTAGGTATTAGGGCTAGAGTCTCACTCTTCACTGAAGTGGGAAAGGTAAAGATTAAAACAGAAATAAAAGTGAAATAATAATCCTAATAAAGCAATAAAAGTAATTTCCAGAAGTTTTTGACTAGGGAGAATAACGGAAAAGAGGGTATATTGGAAGGAGACTAGTATATGTAAGCAACAAAGATAATAGAAGATAAGTACTATGTGTAAATATATATAAAGAACATATACATGCAAATGACAAAATAGATTTAACAATTATAATCCTGTATATGAATAATGCATAAAATTCCCCAATAAAAAAATAGAGAAATAATTAAGCATACTGCCCAACTATTTGCTGCATACACAAATACAATGATAACACATTCATATACATATTAACATAAAGTGATAGAATAAACAATTGTTTTAGATTACTAAATTAATAAAAGTTGCAAACATCTCAGAAAAGGCAAAAAAAAAATTATAAACACAAAAACTAGCCAATAAAACTATGTTATGCATATAATGATAGCATTGGAAAAAATAATAATATAAAATTTACATGCATCAAATGGCATAACACCTAAGTTCTTTAAAGACATTTTAGAGATAATGCAAAAAAATCATTAATAGTAAGAGCTGTAATATTCTTATCTCAAAGTTAGATAAATGTAATAGATGGATAAAGAAGGAGAAAAATATGAAACTGAATGAATTGCTGACTAAACTAGACTTGACTGACCTTCGGTGAATGGGAATATTAAAGAATACCCATATTCCTGAGCATTGCAGTACACATTTACAAAATGTCATCATTTTCTGGGGCATAAGAGAAACATAAAATATTAAAAGTCAGATATAATAAAAGTATCCTAAATAGATTCTAATGCAAGAAAATAGATAAAAGAAATATCAGCAAAAGATAGACCTAAATATAGATTAAGTAATAACTGAATATTGATTATCAATGTATAATAGCATCAATAAAATTATATTACAGCTAATGATAACATTGAAACAACATATTAAAATTTTTGAGATATAACTACAATAGTCATTAAAATAATATTTCTTTCTCTGAAGCTTACAATAATAAATAGTTAAGAAAGGATGAATCAACTGAATATGCAACTTAAAAGACTAGAAAATAAACATATTAGTAATCCTAAAAGAAATTAAAAAGGAAAAATCTTGAAAATTAAGAAGAAATAGAAAAACTACAAAATAAAACAACAAAACTCATAAACAAAATCAAAAACCTTAAAAAAGATTTTAAAAATAGATTAATTAGTTTGTAGAATAATGCCTAGAGAGTTGACCTTGGAGTCACAAAGAAAAGAGTTGAAATTCTGCCTTTGACACATTCTGTCTGGGTAAAGAGCTTTAAGGCATTTAGCTTCTTGGTGCTCTCAGGCAACTATCTAAGGCTAAGTTGTAGAACAGTTGTCAATCTGCATTAATGGAAGGAGTTTCCTTTCTTAAAGTTTCCTGCACCAATGAAGTCACAATATGAAACCATAAAAAAGCCCAAATCAATAAGCCATTATCCAAAAATACCATTGAAACAAGAAAAAAAAAGATTAAAATCAAATTACCAGAATAAAAAAATGAACAAATAGTCAACAGAGAAAATGAAAAGAATGGGCAGAAATTGCTGTATACAATTTTATAGCAGAAAATATCAGAATTAAAAAGAAATTAATGAGTACCTACAAAAATATAAACTACCCAAACTAACAAAACAAGAAATAGAGATTTTAAACAGCTCTGTCTCAGAAAAAGAAATTGAGCAAACTATAAATGAATTGCCAAAGAAAAAAACCATGAGCCAGATGGATTTATAAGTGAATTCTATCAGACATTTAAAGAGCAATTAATACCTATGCTATAAAAATTATTCTCAAAAATAGAGACAGACGGCTCTCTATCAAACTCTTTTTATGAGACAAATATGGTCCTTATACCCAAACAACGGGGAAAGAAAGCAGAGAATAAGAACTACAGAGCAATCTTAATAATGAATATTGAGGCAAAAATTTTTGAAATAAAATTCTCACTAGTAGTCTACAGAAATATATCCAAAAAAAAAATGACTCACCATTACCAAGTTGGATTCCTACAAGGAATGCAAGGATGGTTCAGCATTAAAAAATAATTAGCAAAATTAATCATATAAATGACAAAGATGAAAATCATATGATCATTTCAATAAATTCTGGAAAGGCCTTTGACAAACATAATACTTATGTTAAAACATAAGAAGCAAAGACATGGAAGAACTTTTCTTTCATGTGATTAAAAACATATGCTTAAAACCAAAAGCTATCATTATTTGCAGTCAAGAAACACTGGAAACTTTCTTAGTACAAATAAGGACTTTAAAAAAGTTTCCTTCTCTCTCTCCTATTATTTGACATAGGTTTAGAAATCTTAACTATAGCAATAAAATAAAAGACAAAATCAAAAATATAAATATTTGACAAGCAAGAGACAAAAATATCCTATTTGCATAGGTTTTGAACAATGATAAATGTAAAAGCCCAGTAGAATTGTTCATTGGCTATGGGAGGGGAGAGGGAGGAAAGGACGGAAAGAACATGAATCATGTAACCATGGAAAAATATTCTAAATTAATTAATTAAATAAATAAATTTAAAATAAAAATATCCTATTTACAGAAGACATGTTAGTGTACTTAGAAAAATCTAGAGAAATAGTGAAGAAATTAACTGAGAAAATAGCTTTTGTGAAATAGCAGAATACATACTAAATCAATGAAAATTATTAGAATTTCTGTGAAGTATTAAGAAAATTAAAATAATCATAAAATTCCATTCAATATAACTATAAAATGCACAAAATATCTGAGAGTTAACCTACCAAGGCATGTCCAAGATTTATATAAATACAACTATAAAACATTCTTTACAGACTTAAAAGATTAATTAGAATTATTCATTGCTCATGTCAATATAATAAAAATAACAAAACTATCTAAATTAGTTTACAGAATTTGTGGCATATCAATCAAATAGCCAAGGATATACTTTTTGGTGTTAGAGTAAATAAAAACAAAATCTGTCTTAAAAAACCAAAGGAATAATATCGCAGGGAAAATGAGAGAGAGAGTATAAATGAAGGTGTAACAGCACTGTTGTTGTTCAGCTGTGTTCAACTCTTCATCATCCCATGTACTAAATTGTCCATGGAATTTTATTGGCAAAGATACTAGGGTGGTTTTTCATTTCCTTCTCCAGTAGATTAAAACAAACAGAAATTAAGTAAATTGCCTGGTCACACAGCTAGTGTCTAAGACTGGATTTGGACTCAGATCTTCCTGTCATCAGGTCTAGCACTTTATTAACTGAGCAATCTAGCTGCCTTCTAGCAGGAGCATCACAACACAAAATATTATAAATCAGTAGCTGTCAAATCCATTTGGTACTGAAGAAATAGGAAGGAAAAGAGTGGAGGGGAAGGAAGGGAAGGGAAAAGGAAAGAAGAGGAAGAGAGGAAAGGAGGGAAAGAGATGGGAGGAGAGGAAAGGGAAGGGGAGGCAGCAGAGGGAAGGGGAGGAGAGAAGGGAAAGGAGGAAGGAGGAGATGAGACAGGAAGAGAGGAGTAGAGAAGGAGAAGGCATCAGTGGAATAGAACACATGAACCCAAAACAGAAGCAAACAGAAAAATGTTTGATAACATAACTTATTAGAAGAAGGATTCCCTTTTAATAAGATTTGCTAGAAAACTGAAAAGTAGTTTGGTAGCAATTAAATTTAAATTACTATCTTATCTATCATAAAATTTCAAAATGAATATATGATCTGAATATGATCATGACATTTTTTAAAACTACAGAGAGATCAGGATCCTCTTATAATTATGACTGAGGGGAGAGTTTTTTTACCAAACAGGGATAAAGGAAATAATAAAAGATAAAACATGCCATTTGACAACATAAAATTTTAAAGCTTTCACATGGCAGAGAGATTCAGGATTGCCAAGATGGAACATCATATAGGTTGTCAGATACAGTCTCTGTATCAGATGTTTTTGCTTAATTGTTTTTCTTTGTCACAAGGGAGGATTCAGTCTGGAAACAGAGTTAGAAATGACAGTGATGTTAAGACAAAAGTCATCAATAAGTAGAAATGTGACCTGAATGGAAAAGATGGTACACTAGGGGGGGGGGAAAGAAAAGAGAGATCAAATACCTTTTATAATTATGCCTTAAATAACAAGGGATAAAAGAGATCATAAAAGATTAGATAGATAATTTTAACTACATAAAACTCAAAAGCTTTTGCATGAATAAAATCAATAGATAGAATTATAGGAGAAACAGTAAAATAGAAAAATATCTATATCAGATATCACTGATAAAAGGCTGCTATCCAAAAATATACAATGAATTGATACGAAGATGCAATACCAAGAGACATTCTCCAATAAATAGTCAAAAGATATGAATCATTTTCCCAAAAAGAATTGCAAATAATAAATGACCACATGAAAATATGCTCCAAATCACTAAGAAAAATAGAAAACTAAAATAACTCTGAGGTTTCACTTCACATCATGCAATTGGCAAAGATGCTACAAGATGGGAACAGCCAATGTTGAAGGACCCAGAGGGGGGAAAAAAAAGATGAACTTTGTTGGAGTTGTGAAATTTATCCAACCATTCTGAATTTCATTTTGGAAGTATGCAAGAAAAGTGACTACATTGTCCATCTGTTGACCTAGAAATCCCACTACTAGGCTTACACCCCAAGGAAGACAAAGGCAGAATTAGAAGATCCAATATATGCCAAAATATTCAAAGATATGCCCTTTGTGATAGCAAAGAACTAAAAATAAGGTTGGTGCCTCTCTATTGGAAATTGCCTGAAAAGCCTCTGGTATAATAATGCAGAGGAATATGATTATCTGCTATAAAAAGATGAATATGATTAATTCAGAGAAGTATAGGAAGATTTGTAAACATTGATGCTAGAGGGTTTAAGTGGAACCAAGAGAACAATATATGCACACCTGGAACAGCAATACGAGTAATGAAAGGGATCACCAAGAGGAGTTTTAACTCTCAAGAATGGGAAAGACAACAACAATGTAAGTCCCAGCAAAGAAGCAATGAAATACACTTCTTCCTTCACAGCACAGGGGTAGGGGATTACTATGAGAATATTATATATGTTGACATAAGCGCTATTGAATGCTTTTGTTTATTTGTTTTTCCTGGTCCCAACACAGGGTTGAGTCTGGAGGCAGAGTAAGGAACTACTGTGACATAAAGAGAAGGACATCAACAAAATGTAGGAAAATGTATTCTTTTACATGACAAGGGCATTAGGGAGTTGCAAATCAAAGTACTATGTGAGGACCAAGTGGGGAAAGTTATTAATAAACAGATGATCAAAGAAAGCTTCCTGGAGGAGAAAATATTTTAGTGATCCATTAAAAATTGGCTAGGATATCTTTCTTTTTCTAAAAATTTTTTAAAAATAAATACCTTACCTTCTATCTTAGAATCAATATAGTTCCAAGACAGAAGAACAGTATGGGCTAGGTAATTGGGGTTAAATGATTTGCCCAACATCACCCAGCTAGAAAATGTCTGAGGTCAGATTTGAAGGCCATCTCAAGGCCTGGCTCTCTATCCACTGAGCCACCCAGCTGTCCCTGCCATTCATTTGTCTTCTTCATCAGCCACACAAGATACTTAGAAGTAAAGTTTGCATAGCAAAATATTGCAATATCCTTCCAGTGAAATTATCCTAATCTACAAATGATAGATGCGGTTGTTACTGCAACCTGATAGGAGATTCTTGCAGTAGTTTATGCTGGTGATCACAAGGCACTATATTAGAGTAGTGGTAATGGAAATAGAGGAGGAGACAAAGAGATGTAAGCAAGAATTCCAGTGCCCTGAAGAGCTAGGTTTGGAACAGGATGGAAATGAACTGGATGTGAGGAGTGAGAGATAGGGGGAAATAGAGATAACATTATGAACATGGAAAACGAGATGATTGGTGGTTCCATGGACCCAACAAGCAAAGTAGAAATAGATTTGGTGGGAAAAATAAGTTCAGGTGAGGACATGTAGTTTTGGAGATACTGGTGGGACATCCACGAGGAAATGTCCTCTGAGCAAGTCTGCTAGAGCTAGAAGAGACATTAGACCAGAAGCACAGATACACAAAGAAGTGATCTTTGAATCATGCAAATGAATGAGATTGCTAAGGGATAATTTGTAGTGAAAGAATAAAAGAGTGCCCTAAACAGGTCTCTAAAGAATACCCACATCAAATAATTAAGAAGTTGACAAGAAATTAAGTAAAGAAGACAGAAAAGGTCAAGTTAAAGAGTTAAAGAGAGCAACGTCTTTATAACGGGGAGTGTACAAAGGATGCTTTATATGAACCTAAGGAGGACAAGCTTACATCTAAATATTGTGATTCAACTCTAAATAAAAATTCTTTTATACATATAAAAGATTAATAGAATAATGACTCGTTCCAGAACCATTTCTATATAAACATCAGTGAAAAGAAGAGAATAAAAGTGGCAATTAATAATAATAATAATATCAATCAAGGTCATAATAGTTCACATTAAAATAATGCTTTAAGATTTCCAAATCACTTTACATTTATTGTTTCATTTAATCTTCACACTGTGTGAGTTACTCCAGCAGTTCCAGATTTTCTACTAAATCCTGATGTGACCTAGAGCAGGTCACTCTATAAAATTTGAATGTGTATAAAGGAGGGCACTGGCTAGATGATGATCTTTGGCATTAACCAACAATGTACTCTAAACATAAAGCCCCTTATAGCCCTGACATTCTATATAGTTCTGTGATCACTAGAGCCTGTTTCAAACACAAGAAGCGAAGGTGCTATTTCTCCCTGATTTTAATTGTTGATTACAGGCACCTCCATCCTTGGACAGAAAATGACTCTTCAGGACAAGAACCTATGGCTGTTGCCTTTCTTCCCTTGTAACTCAACTTCCCTGCCTTCCCAAAGCACCCAGAGTACTCTATCTAGTCCCCCGAAACACCATAGCAAAAGATGATTATTCCAATTTGCTATGACCCGGAACAGCCTGAATATCTAATCCAAACATTTCCTAATTCAATACCCATTTTCTGGGTGGGTAGGAAAAGGGGTAGAGCAGAGGTAGGGTGATCCCTAGGTGATATCTTAAAGTTAGGCTAAGGTTCCAGTTTAGGAAAGGCTGTGGAAGAACTCGTTCAAATTCTGTTTCTGCTGCCCTAGAGTTTTCTCTGCCTCCATATGCTAAAAAGAAAGAAAACAATTTTTTTTAAGAAAAAGGGGGGGGGGACTTAAATCATTAAAAAAATACAAAAAGTCTGACTTATGTGAAATTTAATTTAATTTATTTTTATACCGGCAGCTGTCGGTTCAAAGAACAACAACAAAGTAGCCCATCTGTGCTTAATTTCATCAATCTACTGTAGATAGTCACGTGACAGCGGACTTGGACTGAGACATAGCACGTGGCCTGCTCACCACGCTCTCAAGCCATGCTTTCCTATAAAGTCAGATGGAGCTGCTTCCTCAAGGCAGGGAGCCAGGCTCAGCCTCAGAGGGGAGGGGTCTTTCACTGAGGGGTGAGGGCTGGTTTTCCAGGACTGAAGCCTTTCAAAAGAGAGCCTGAGTTGGTTATTTTCTCCCTGTCACTGGAAGTGGGCTAATAGGGGTATGATGAGCAAATGAATAGAAAAAGAAGATTGGACGGAGCCTTCAATATAGGAAATTATGGAAATATATTATATATTTAAAATATATATTGCGGAAATGATATGCACAAAGAATGCTAGCATTGGAAAGGGCCTTAGAATATAGACTACCAAAGATGAAAGGGTCTTAGGATCATTGTATAGAGAATAAAAGATGTCGGTGTCCCTCACAATCATAGAAGGTCAGAGCTGAAAGAAAAATTACTGATCCCTTGGACTGACCTGCCCATTTTACAGAGGAGTAAACTGAGGTCCAGGGAGATGAAGTGAATTGTTCCACATAGCCTGTTAGTAGCAGTACACATTTAGAAACAAGTCTCCTGGCCCCATGCTTTTTTCTATTACACCACACTCTGTCCTCTGATTATTTTCTTCAACTCAATGCCAATGTGTTATCTGCTGTATATGCCAATTCAATTCTCCAGAGACAGGGTCAGCTAATCTTTGCTGGGGTTCAAACCTCAAAAGGACTCTTGAAATGAGAGCAAACATAGTGTCCATCAGGTTCTGCCTTTGGAAATCCCAAGCCATAGGGACTTTGCTTCAGCCCTTTCTTTACCCCCGACCATGACCAGTAGAGAATACAAGGTTAGCCAAGGCTTTATTTATCCTCCAATTAGAAATGCAAGGAGGAGAGTCAGAGGGCCTGTAATTAAAATACAGATCAAGAGATTCACATTTTTCAATTTGCCATGTTAAAAAGTGAAAAAAAAATCCAATCAGCTTGTCATCTTCTCATTAAATAACAGATGGTCCAGTGTGAGTCATAGATCCCCGACTGTCAGAAATGTGCAAACTCTTCTCCTTTCTGAGTTTTTTAACTGAGATGATAATAGCGACATTGACTTACAGGATCATAGGATCATCAGATTTTAGAGCTTGAAGGGTATTAAAGATTGCCTAGTCCAACCCCCGTTTTTTTACAGATGAGGAGACTAAGGCCCAGAGAGGGTAAGTGTCTTGGCCAAGGTCACACAAGTAGTAAATAATTTGACTTTAGGTCTTCTGGTTCCAAGTCCATTCCTCTTTCCACTACACTAGAATGTGAAAAACAAAAACAAAGCTAGTCCTCTGTGGAGCCACCTATATTGGAAAAAGCATTATGGGAAACCAGGTGCTAGGCAACACTTTCCTATCCTCTGGCTTCCCTCTTATCTCCACCTCCAAATGAGGATATGCACACAGACATTCCCAGCACCAGATTCAAAAATTCACCAGCCTACAATCTCAAGTTTATTAAATAGAATTAATCATGACTGCCATCCCTCTCTTTCTGGTGCTAGAAAGAAGGTTGCAATCAGTTTATAAGAGGAATTTATTAAAACAGTATAGTATGGTGGAGAGAGTTTTAAACTGGTATTTGGGAGATTTGATTTTGCTAATTTATTAGATGGATGAACTTGGGCCAGTCATTTCCCCTCTACTGACCTTAGGTTTCCTGTCCCCAACTTAGCTGTACGTAATTATTTCTAAGGGTTGCATCCAACTTTGACATCAGAGATGTAAGCAAGAATTCCAGGGCCTTGAAGAGCTGGATTTGGAACAGGATGGTTGAAGGAAGAAAGAGAGAGAGAGATTCAAAAGCTACCAAGGGATACACCAACACACACTACTACAGTGCTGTTTCTCTTACTGATCCCAAACATTCAGAATGAAATGAATTCCCAGGCCTGGTGGCATGACTCTAGAAATCCATCATGGCTGGGTGCCATCACCCTAGGATGGGGACGGTGGTGGGGACCAGTGGGAGAAGAACATGACAGTAATAGGCTCCTATGGCCTTAAGGTTAAGAAAGTCCAAGCAATGAAGAGTAGGAAGAGGGCAATAAAGTGCAGAAGATTGTGGAAGGCAGAATGCATTCCATCCCCTCTCCTTCCATGTTATTTCCTTGGAGCAAAACTCCAACCACCTCCATGATGGTATTGACTTGGTCTAATTTCCTCTGGTTCAGGAACTCTAAGGTTGTGTCTTGCTTTTATTTGTGTCAATCTAAGCTCAGGGAGACTAGACTGATAGCTCAAAGAAATGCCAGAGACACAGCATAGCAGGATTTCAGCAAGATGTCTGACAAAGGCTTTATAATAACTTACTGGCCTGATAGAAAGCACTGGGCTCTATACATTAGGTGGATTCATGACCACTTGAATGATTGCATCCAAAGAGTCAGTGGATAATATCAAGCTGTAGAGAATGGTGGAGAGGTGAACATACCTATAAGAAATAAACACTTTTATTGATGACTTGAATGAAAGCATGAATTATATAGTTTTCAAATGTATGGCTAACTTAAAATTAGAAATAATGGTGAACACATTAGGCAACAATCAGATTTCAAAAGGGTCACTAGAAGCTAGAATAATGGCTTGAATCTAATAAGATAAAATTTGCTAAAGGAATATTGGTTTTATACTTGTGTTAAAAAGTCAACCATAAATTGAAGGGATGTCCAATTGGGAATGGCTAAACAAATTGTAATATATGATGGATTATTATTGTGCTGTAAGAAATGATGAACAGGATGATATCAGAAAGAACTGGAAAGACCTTCATGGACTGATGCAGAGTGAAATAAGCAGAACCAGAACTTTGTACATAGTAACAGCAATAATGTGGAATGATCAACTGTGAAAGACTTAGCTACTCTCAGCAATACAATGATCCAGGACAATTCTGAAGGACTTATGACAAAGAGAAAGAACTGTTGGAGTTGGAATGCAGATCAAAGTATGATTTTCACTTTTGTTTATTTGGGTTTTTATTTTGGGATTTTGGTTTTATATGATTATTCTCTTAGAAAAATAAATAATATGGAAATATATTTTGTATGATAATACATGTATAACCCAGATCTAATTGCTTGCCAGTCTGGGAAGGAATAGGAAAGGGAAGGAGGGAGACAATTTGGATCATATAACTTCAGAAAATGTATGTGGAAATTTATTGTTACATGTAATTGGCAAATTAAAATATCTGTATAAAATAATTTTTAACTCAATCATATCAGTACAGAATAAGAAAGTAATTTCAGTGGTTCATAGCTGATTCAACAGTGTGACCTGACAGAAAAAAAAAAAGCAAATGCAATATCAGGATGTATGAACAAAACCATAATGCCCAGGAAATTTTTTTTAAAAAACAGTATCCTGATTGAATCATATCTATAAGATTATCATTAGTTTCAGGCACTGTAATTTAAGAATAATGACAAGCCAATCAAAAGGAAAGTAATAATAAAGATGAAGGGCCCAGAAAAAATGTTCCAGGAGGAACAGTTGAAAGAACTGGGAATATTTATTCTGTAAGCATTGAATAAGTATTTTTTAAAAAAACTATAAAACTTTATCTCTACCTTTCATCTTAGAATTTGTACTATGTATTGGTTCCAAGGCAGAAGAGCAGTAAGGGCTGGACATTTGAGGGTTAAGTGACTTGCCTAAGATCACACAGAAAGTATTTGAAGTCATATTTGAATCCAGGACCTCTTGCCTCCAGGCCTGACTCTCAGTCCCCCAAGGCACCTAGATGCTCCCTCAAATGAGTATTTGTTTAGTGCTCAGGGGATGTAGATGTAAAAATGGGATGGGGAAATAGACAATCAGCATACACACATAAAAGGAAATACAAAATATAAAAATTAAATACAAGGTAATTAGAGGAGGTGGCACTAAACAGTTGGGAAAATCAATGGAAGGCATTTGTCAAGTATGTTGTAAATATAATCCAAAGAACTTTAAAATAAAAAGGATGGGAGATCTGGGAAACTTCTATATATCCCTCATGCTAGAAAACATAGAGAGAAGCTATAATAAAAGAGCAATAGCAGTTGAAACAAGTAGAAGTTCCTAGCAGACAAAATCCAAGGAAAGGAGACAATAGTAAAAACCCATGTCCTCAAATATTTATATACAAATGCCCAGAGTTTAAGAAACAAACAGAGGAACTGGAGATCCAAAGTGGAGAAAGCAAATTTGACCTTATAGATAGCACTGAAACTTGGTAGCATGAAACTCTATGCACCATGTCTCTGTATAGGTAATAAACAAAGTAAGTAGAAGATTGGGTAAGAGTATTGTATATAAAGAAAGGGTGAGCAAATCCAAGAATTAGAGGGAAGACGTTTGGCAGAGGTTATTTAGAGAAACAGAAGTGATTTTTTTATCATTGAGATAATACCACAGATCACCTTGACAGAAAGAGGAAATAGTTGAGGAGTTTGGAAAATAGATCATAAATTTGATTCAGACATGATATAAAGTAGAAATGAAGAGTGGCCTCAATTATCCAGACATCTGCCAGGAGCTTTCTCTCTCAGCAAATAATTTCTAAATGTTTATCCTTCAAAATATGGGGGAAACAACAAAAGGAGATTCTACACAGGATCTGATTTTTACAGAGAGGAGTCAGTCATTGGTATGGAAATGATGGAAACCCAAGGGTATAGTGGCAATTCCAAACTGACACTTGTGATGGAAGAGAAGAAATTTAGCCATATTGTGACATGGACCCAAGATTTTTTTAACCCTTACTTTCTGTCTTGGAATTAATACTATGTATTGGTTCCAAGGCAGAAGAGTGGTAAGGGCTAGGCAATGGGGGTCAAGTGACTAGCCCAGGGTCACACAGCTGGGAAGTGTCTGAGGTCAGATTTGAACCCAGGACCACCTGTCTCTAGGCCTGGCTCTCAATCCACTGAGCTACCCAGTTGCCCCCTGGACCCAAGATTTTTGAGAAAGCATATTTCAAAGGATTCAGAGGAAAGATAGGTAAGATGTCATGGAGCAAGATGTTTATAGGGAAGGAAGTCAGCCCAGGAGAGATGGGAAATACCCAAAAATGAAATTCTGAAGATACAAAAGAATTCCATGAGAAAGAAAAATGTCATTTGTCTTAAGATATTATTGTGGTTGCACCAACTAACTTAGATTTTTAAAGGAAGAAATGTACAAAAGATGAAAGCAAGGACAGTTAAGCAAAAAAATTAGTCCTGTGGAAATGATGTGAATATATGTATGCATATATGTGTATGTATGTTATACAAACATATATAGATGCACAGCTATATAGAGACAAATATGGATATTGATGTAGCTATAGATATAAACATAGATATAAATGATAACTGACAATATAGAGAAGGCAGAGGAGCTTGATTCTTTTTTGTTGTTGTTTCTGTTTGCTCTGAGTTAAAGAGCAATTATAATGAAATGACAGAACAAGCTAATTAGGAGTTGATACCCAAAATAAGTTAGGAGACTGTGAGAAAGAATCTGGCTCTTTTGATGAATTTACATCACCTGGTCCAAATGAACGACATCCTTGAATCCTGAAAGAATTAACAGATATGATGCTAAATATTCTCAGCCATATATGAACGATTATGGAAATTAGGAATGGGTTCACAAAATTAGTCAAGGCAAACTCCCCATTTTTAAAAATGGAAGAACACAAAACTAACAAACTACAGATAAATGAGCTTAAATTCATTTCCTGAGGAAAATTTTAAAAAGTATCATTAAAGAGATGATTGGTAATCATCTACTTAGAAGAGTAGTGATTACAAAGAAACAGGAATGTTTCATGAAGATTATTTCATGTCATATTTACCTTACTTTTTTTTTGGCAGGATTAGTCAATAATAAGTATTTATTAAGTTCCTACTATGTGCCAGGCATTGTGCTAAGTGGTAGGAATTCAAAGAAAGACATAAGCTGGTCACTGATCTTAAGGAGCTCACAATCTAATGGTGGAGAGACAACATATAATAAGAAGCTGAAAGAGCAAGAGGATAGAGAGGTTATTTGGTGGGGGCCATGATGAAGTCCTACAGCTGGGGTGGGAAATAATCAGAAGCAAAAACTTGAGAGTTAATTTCATCTTGAAGAATCAGTTTCTGGAGATAGTGAAATCCAAGAGGTCAGTAGAGATGGCAAACAATAAGGTGAATTTCCTGGTTGCCCTCCTCAAACAGAGGGTCTGAGAGGAGATCCCAGGTGAACACTTCCCACTTACTCAATTGTAAGATGAAGGGAATGCTGTGGGTAAAATATACCTATATTCTAGCAAAACTTTTAAAAGAATATTATTCTTGTGGAGAAAATGGAAATGTGCACTGGAAGACAATACAAATGGGTTGATTCAAGGAGATTAATGATTCAATATCAATCTCTCAAGAGGTCCCAGATCTTTTCCCTGTGTTGCTAAATATTTTTATAATTCTTTGGAAAAAAGGCAAATATATATCACATGCTGCTCAGATTTGGAGAGGACACAAAACCAAGAGGGACAGCTAATAACCAGTCAGGATCCTGAAAAGATCATGATAGGTTAGAACTAATAAAATGAAATTCAAAATGGATGAATGCAAAGTTTATATATGAATATTAAAAAATCAGCTTCACAAGAATAAGATGAAGGAAGCATATTTAAATAGTAGTTGTTAACGAACACAATGAGATCTTGGACTGTATTAAAGGACTTCCAGAAAAAGGCTTCCAGAAATAGGCAAATGATGCCCCAACATGCTTCTACCCTTCTTGAGCTTATCTAGAATATTATGTCCTATTCAGAATGGTTCAGAAGAATGCAATTAAGATTGTGAAGAATCTAAAGTTCATATAAGTATCAAGGAAAATTCAATGGTGGGCATAGTAGCTCAAGGATGTCACATGAAGAAGGGACTAGATTCACTCTGTTTTGTTTCAGAGGGTAAGTAATGAATGAGTAGAAGTTGTAAAAAAGTCAATTTAAACTTGATATAATGAAAAACTTCCCAAGAATTAGAGCTATTCATAAAAGGAATGAATTATTTTAAGAGGTGTATATTTGGGAAGAGAGGGTTCCCACTCCTTAGAGATCTTCAAGCAGAGGC
Source organism: Monodelphis domestica (assembly GCF_027887165.1). Lineage (NCBI taxonomy): Eukaryota > Metazoa > Chordata > Mammalia > Didelphimorphia > Didelphidae > Monodelphis > Monodelphis domestica. Next base: position 326,912,387 of record NC_077227.1, on the reverse strand, counting down.
TGGAGAACCTCTTGATGGGTATGTGGTAGTAGAAATTCCTATTTTGTATGAGTTTAGACTAGATGGTCACTGATGTCCCTTCCAACCCTCAAATGTTATTATTATAGGAGGTGGTGCTTAAACTGAATTTTGAAGGAAATGGGGGATTCTTTGTTTGATTCTTTTACTCCCTTTAAACTTTCATTGATATCTTGACTTATCTTCATTCCTAAATATATCCCTTGCTCCACTCCTACCCTTGCAACAAAGAATAAAAAAGAAATAAAAAGAAAAAGCATTTCAATAAAATTAACACTTCAATTATATTTGCCAGTACATACAAGTTTCCACTCCCATAATCTTCCACCTTTAAAAGGAAAAGAGAGAAGTACATTTTCTCAACTTATCTGCAGGATCAAGTTTTCTGATCATTATCTATTACTCAATATTCAATTTCATTTTTTCTCTTTCCATTTGCATTGTTGCAGTGGTATATATATATATATATATATGTATATATATATATATAATTTCCTTGGTTCTACTTACTTAATTTTGCATCAGTTTATATAGCCTTCCCATGCTTCTCTGAATTTTTTATGTTCATATTTTCTAATTGCATAGTAAAATTCTATATCTTTCACATAATACAATTTATTTAGCCATTCTCCAATCAATAGGCATGTACTTTGTTTCTAGAACTTTGCTACTACAAAGAGTTCTGCTTATGGAAGAATTTGGTGTATTAGGAGACTCCCTTTCTGTCTTTTATTTTCTTGATACATATGTCTAGCATTAGGTTAAAGGTGACATTTTAGTCACTTTCAGGCAGGCCTTATGCCAAATTGCTTTTCAGAATGGTTCTACCTACAGTGTATTGCTATGCCTTTCTTTCCATGTTCCTTCTAAGATGGATGACTATTTCCATCTTTCATCATTTTTACCAAATTGCTAAATATAAGGAAAAAGTTTAGAATTGTTTGGATTTACATTTTTCATGGTATTAATGATTTAGTCATTAATGGTTCTTCATTGGAACTTGGGAGTTCTAAAATGGAGGTGAAGAGTGATAGCATTATTTGAATAAGGGACACTCTGGACATGCCCCTAACTCACTGATGATTTGGGGGCCCATTGGATGCTCTCAACCTGGATTAGACCATCTGCCAAGACGATTCACTGGGGTTTTACTGATAGGCATGCTACAGCTTTACTAGTTGGACCCCAAAGGTGGATGAGTGGTCCCCATCCTCCTTGAACATCCATACACCCAAGAGAAATAGGTAGATGTTTAGAAAGAGCAAAATTCCTTATAAATAAGAGTTTTAAAGTAGAATGGGTTGCATCAAGATATAAGGACTTCTCTTTAAGTGGAAATTGGATGGCCACTTGTCAGGAATGTTGCAGAGGTATTCCTGCTTAGAGAAATGTTAACTTGATGATACATGAGCTTCCTCATTTCACAGAGTTTGGCATAACCAAATTACCTAAAATGGAGGTACCCACATGTTGACACTCAGGGCTCAGAGAACAACGTGTAAAAGAATCTTGCCCAACAAGAGAGAATATCCAGCTCTGGCTTAAAGTCCTCTAATAAGAAAGGGATCTGCTCAGACAATACATGCCACTTTTGGAGAGCTCTGATGGTTAAGGCACTTTTCCTTACATGGAATCTAAATCTGATTTTTTTGCAACCTTCACCTACTAGTTCTGGCCTTTGGAGCCAAACAAAAAAAGTCTAATCTCTCTTCCATGTGATAGTCTTTGAAGGTAGCTATCACACCCACCCCCTGCTAAGTTTTTTCTTCTGTCTACTATCCTTTCTAGTTCCTTCAACCAATTCTCATAAGGTAGAACATATTGTGGACCTATGCTATCCTTCCTCCAGATGTTCTATGTCTTATTAATTTCCTTCCTAAAATGTGGAACCCAGAAGTGAACATATATGGACCTGACAATGGCAGAACACAATGGGACTGCCATTGCTGTCTTTCTGAACATTAGCTAAATATAATTTTTTTGGTTGATATTAATGCTCAAACTATTAAATCCCTAGACCTTTTTAGGAAGAAAAACTAGTTAGCCACACTTCACCTATACTATACATGTGGAGTTGATTTTTTGAACAAGTGAAAAAATTTTCTTTTATCCCTGTTTCATTTCATATTATTAGAGTCAGCCCCAATGTTCGTAACTGTCAAGACCTTGGATCATGATTCTGTTATCCAATGTATTAGCTGGCTCTCCCACCTTTGGGTCATCTGCAAATCTGATAAGCTTATCATTTTTGCTTTTATCCAGTTTATTGCTAAGAATACTAAACAGGGAGGCAGCTGAGTAGCTCAGTGGACTGAGAGCCAGGCCTAGAGACGGGAGGTCCTAGGTTCAAATCTGGCCTCAGACACTTCCCAGCTGTGTGACCCTAGGCAAGTCACTTGACTCCCATTGCCTAGCCCTTACCACTCTTCTGCCTTGGAGCCAATGCACAGTATTGACTCCAAGATGGAAGGTAAGGGTTTAAAAAAAATTTAAATAAAAAAAAGAATACTAAACAGCACAGGGCTAAGTACAGGTCCCCAGAGTACTACTGAAGACCCTAATACTTGGGTCCAGTCATTCAAATAGTTATTATTTTAATAACCATGTTATTTTGTGGCTATTCTCTTTGGCAGAGAAGACATTAAAAAATAATAATGGTTATGTCAGATTCTGTCTTGTGCCTTCTACCTATTATAGTCTTCCTGTCCACCAAGAAGATGTAGTACTGTGCCTTCTTTGATTTTCTTTTCCTCTATTATATCATATTTTTTAAGCCTTCCACTGGGGTCTTCAGGAATAAGCAAGAAAACTGCCAGGGATGTTAGAGAAATGATTCTTGCTTCATATAAAAATTAAGCTAGGTTAATTCTGAGGTTGCCATAATTCTATGATTGTGTAATATATTGTTCTTTCCTTGTTCTCCTTTTAACAGGCAAATATCTTGAGAGTGATCCAGGAATCTCAGTATAATTGAGAGGCCAGATAGAACTTTTCTTTTGTACTGACAGATCCCAGGACAGAATGAAGTCACTGAACATATGGGTCAAGAATGGATTGTGGGGCAGTTTGATGGCTCAGTAGATAAAGTTCCAGGCTTGGAGTCAGAAGACTCATTTTCCTAAGTTTAAATCTGGCTTCAGAGACTGCTCAAGTCACTTCACCCTGTTTGCTTTAATATCCTCATCAGTAAAATGAACTGGATAAGGAAAGACAAATCATTCTATCTTTGCCAAGAAAACCCTAATTGGAGTCATGAAGAGTCAGACACAACTGAAAAATAACTGAGCAACAAAAAGAATAAAGTAGACAAATTTTATAGCTTTTATTGCCGCCTCCTCCTCCTGACCAAGTTCAGGAATGCCAGTCAACCCCTAGGAAACTTCTAGGAGCATTTTTACTTCTTTTTACAGTGTTGCCTCAGTAGTACTCTGGAAGCCTGGAATTGTCCTAGCCTGCATCCAAGTTTCATCATTAGTGACTTCCTGTCCAACTCCAAAACAAGTTTTCTGCTCTTTACCCTGATAGATTATACCCAAGACTCTCCTTATTGGATTATGACATTTACTATATCATGTCTTAACTGTCTTTCCAAGGGGAAAAATGTACACAAGGATACTTTTAAATTTAATTTGCATCATTAACATCTCCTTTACTTTTTAAAGTCAAGATAATCAATAAAATAATAAATCAAGCCCTAGTTTTTAGTGTTTTCCAATTTCTGTGGTGTAAATGTTCACATTCAAAATTTAATGAGAAGTTCTCACAGAGTTGTTTAGCAGGCTCCCACACATTCCTGCCTGCTTATAAACCAAGCATTGATGCAGGCAGGACCTACATTAATAAACAAATTGCTTTCTTTATTTTTCTTTAAAAATTTTTTCCAATTACACGTAAAAACAATTTTAACATTCTCATATTTTGAGTTCCAAATTGCTCTCCCTCTCTCTTTTCCCCATTCAATAAGAAAGCAGACAATTTGACAAAGATTATACATGTGCAATCGTGCAAAACATATTTCTGTATTAGTCATGTTGTGAAAGAAAACACAGACCCCCAAAATAAAAAGCCCCCAAATTTTTAAAACAGTTTTAAAAAAGCATACTTTGATCTACATTCAGATTTCACCAGTTCTTTCTCTGGAGGTAGATAGTATTTTTCATCATACGTCTTTCAGATTTATCTTGGATCATTGTACTGCTAAGAATAGCTAAGTTATTCACAGTTGATCATTGTACTATATTGCTGTTACCGTGTACAATATTCTCCTGGTTCTACTCAATTCTCTTTGCATTGGTTTGTGTAATTTTTTCTAGATTTTTCTCAAAGCATTCTGTCTGTCCTTTCTTATAGTTCAACAGTGTTCTATCACAATTAGATACCACAACTAGTTCAGCCTTATGTTGATATACAGTGGGAGGTGTTGGTCTCTACCTAGTTTCTGCCTCACTGTTTTCTAGTTTTCCCAGCAGTTTTCATTAAATAGTTAATTCCTGACCCCAAATCTGAGATCTTTGGGTTTATCAAACATTAGATTCCTATGTGTATTGGGTACCTAATCTATTCCTCTGATCCACCATTCAGTTTCTTGGCCAGCACCAATTTTTTTTTATAATTACTGCTTTGTAATACAGATTATTATCTGACACAGTTAAGACACTTCCCTTCATATTTTTTTCATTAATTGCCTTAATAGTCTTGACCTTTTGTTCTTCCAGATGAATTTTGCTATTATTTTTTCTAGTTCTATAAAATAATTTTTGGTAGCTTGGCATGACACTAAATAAATTAATTAATTTAGGTCGAATTACCATTTATCATATTGACTTACTTATGAGCAATTAATTTTTTCCAGTTGTTTAGATCTGACTTCATTGAGTAAAATATGCTTCATAATGGTGTTCATATAGTTTTGGGGTGTCTTGGCAGGTAAATTCCCAAGTACTTTATATTTTCTGCAGTTATTCTTAATGGGATTTCTCTTTCTATCTCTTGCTGCCAGATTTTGTTGGCAATTTATGTAGGTTTATTTTATGTCCCACAACTTTGCTAAAATTATTGTTCATTTCAACTGATTATTCAATTGATTGTCTAGGATAGTCCAAGAATATCATCATATCATCTACAAAGAATAATAATTTTGCCTTCTCATTGCCTACTTTAACTCCTTCAATTTCTTTTTCTTTTCTTATTACTATAGCCAGCATTTCTAGTACAATATTGAATGATGTGGTGATGATGGACAAACTACTTCACCTCTGATTTTATTGGGAAGGCTTCTTAGCTTACCTCCATTACAGATAATGTTGAGGTTTTAGATAAATACTATTTAATTTAAGGAAAGCTCCATTTATTCCTATACTCTCTAATGTTATTTTTAAATAAGAATGAGTGTTGTATTTTGCCAAAAGCTTTTCCTGTATCTCTTGAGATAATCGTATGATTTTTTTTTACTGGTTTTCCTATTGAGATGCTCAATTAGGTTGATAGTTTCCCCAATATTGAACCAGCCTTGCATTCCTGGGATAAATCCCATCTGGTCATAGTGTGTGATCTTTGGGATCTATTGCTATAACCTCCTTGCTAGTATTTTATTTAAATGTTTTGCATCAACATTCATTATGAAAATTGGTATATAGTTGTTTTTTTCCTCTGTTTTTGCTCTTCTTGGTTTAGGCTATCATCACCATATTTGTAAAAAAAAAAAAGGAATTTGGTAGAACTTCGTCTTTGTCCATTTTCCCAAATAGTTTATATAGTATTTGGAATTAATTGTTCTTTAAATGTTCAGTAGAATTCACTTGTGAATCTATCTGCTTGGAGATTTTTTCTTACAGAGCTCATTGATGGCTTTTTCAGTTTCTTTTTCTAAGTTAGAGTTGTTTAAGTAGTCTGGTTATTCTTCTGTTAATCTCAGTAATTTATAGTTTTGTAGATATCCATCTATTTCACTTAGATTATTAGATTTATTGGCATATAATTGGGAAAGATAGCTCCTAATAATTACTTTAATTTCATCTTAAATTGTGAATTCATCTTTTTATTTTCAGTGCTGATAATTTTATTTCCTTCTTTTAAAAAATTAAATTAACCAGTGATTTATCTATTTTATGGGGTTTTTTTTATATAACCAGCTCCTAGTTTTATTGATTAGTTCAATGTTTTTTTTTTTACCTTCATTTTTAGTAATCTCTCCTTTGATTTTCAGAATTTCCAATTTGGCATTTAATTAGGGATTTAAAATTTGTTATTTTTCTAGTTTTTCTTTAGTTGTATTCCCAATTCATTGATCTGCTACTTCTCTGTTTTATTAATGTAAACTTTTATAAAATTTCTCCCAAGTACTGCTTTGGTTGCATCCCATAAATTTTATGTTGTGTCATTGCTGTTATTCTCTTTAATGGAATTATTGATTGTTCCTATGATTTATTCTTTGACACACTCCTTAGGTTTTGATTTCCTTTCTAATTAACTTTCTTATCTATATCTCCATAGCCCTTTCCTGAATGTAATTTCTACTGCATTATGATTTTAAAAGGATGCATTTCTGCTTTTCTGCATTGTTATGAGGTTTTTATGCCCTAATAAATACATGGTCAGTTTTTGTGTAGATGCCATGTACTACAGAGAAAAGAGTATTTTCCTTTCTATTCCCATTAAATATTCTCCAGATGTCTATCATATCTAACATTTTTAAAATTATCTTCATTGGGATAGTTAGATTGCTTCAGTAAATATAGAGAGCCAGGCTTGGAAATGGAAAGTCCAGGGTTTAAATCTGGCTTCAGACATTTCCTAGCTGTATGACCCTGGGTAAGTTACTTAACCCCAATTGCCCATCCCTTACCAATCTTCTGCCTTGGAACCAATAGTTAGCACTGATTCTAAGAAGATAAAGGGTTTTTAAGAATTATATTCATCTCCTTAACTTCTTTCTTGTTTATTTTTTGCCTAGATTTATCTAGTTCTGAGAGGAAAAAGTTGAAGTCTCCTAGTAGTATAGTTTTATTGTCTATTTCTCCTGTAACTTCTTTAACTTTTCCTTTTAGTATTTAGATGCTACACTATTTGGGGCAAATATGTTTAATGTTGATTTTACTGTATTGTCTATGATACATTTTAGCAAAATGTAATTTCCCTGCTTATGTCTTTTAGTTAGATCTGGTTTTGATTTTGCTTGTATGATATCATGTCTGTTATCCCTGTTTTTTTTTAAACCTCAAATGAAGAAGAGATTCTGCTCTAGTCCTTTACCTTTATTCTGTGTATGTCTTCTGCTTCAAATTCTTGTAAACAACATATATTGGAAGAGTCTGGTTTTTAATCTACTCTGCTATCTGTTCTGTTTTATGAGTAAGTTCATTACATTCATATTCACAGTTATGATGACTGTGTATTTTCCTCCATCCTTCTTTCCCACTGTTTATCGTTCTTTCTCTCTCCTTTCACCCTATTCCTTCCCCCTCCCCAAAGGATTTATTTAGTTGGTTAATTTATTATTTAATTTCTATTTATTTGTTTGTTTTGAAAATAATTAAATAATAATATTTTAAAGTTATTGAATTTATAATTTTATTTATTCACTTCTTTAACCACTGACTCCCCCAATCTACCTCTTTTCTATTAGCCACCCTCTTCTCTTCTTCTCCTCTCCTCCTATTTCTCTGGGGGGGGGGGTAACATAAATTTCTATATTCAACTCAATGTATATAGTATTTACTCCTAGAACCAAGCACTGTACTACCCACACCCCATTTTCCCCTCCACTGTAAAAGCTTTTTTGTACCACTTTTATGAGATAATTTACTCCACTCTACCTCTTCCTTACCCTTTCTTCTAATGCATCTCTCTCTCTTTAAAACTTTAAAAAACCCTTACTTTTGTCTTAGAATTGATAACTAAATATCACTTCCAAAGCCTAAAAGTGGTTAAGACTAGGCAATTTGGGGTTAAGTTACTTGCCTAGGGTCACACAGCTAAGAAGTGTCTGAGACCAGGTTTGAGTCCAAGATCTCCCATCTCTATGCCTGGCTCTAGCCACATAGCTGCCTCTCTTTCTAAGTCCTTTATGTTAAAAAAAAATCATCCCATCATACTGAACTCACACCCATACCCTCTATCCATTATATTCTTCCTAACTATCCTAATCATGATAGAGTTCTTAAGAGTTATAAGTATCAACTTCCTGTGTAGAAAAATAAATAATTTAATCTTACTGATTCTCTTTATTTCTCTTTCATGTTTACTTTTTTATGTTGTCTTGAATTCTGTATTGGAAAGTCAGATTTTATATTCAATGCTGGTCTTTTCATTATGTTTGAAAGTCGTCTATTTTATTAAATATCCACTCCTCCTCTTTACCCCCAAAAGATTATATTCAGTTTTTCTGGGTTGATGATTCTTGGTTATAATCCAAGGTCCTTTTCCCTCTGGAATATGATATTCTAAGCTTTCTGATCCTTTAATGTAGAGTCTACTAAATCTTGTATTATGCTGGGTTTAACTCCATGATGTTTCAGTTTTTTTTTCTTTCCCATTGGTGCAGCATTTTCTCCTTGATCTGGGAATTTGGCTATAATATTCCTGGGAATTTTGATTTTGGGATCTCTTTCAGGATTTGATCAATAGATAGCTTATTCTCTGGTTCCAGGATATCAGGGAAATTTTCCTTTATATTTTCTTAAAATATGATGCTGTGGTTCTTTTTTGATCACGGCTTCTAGGTAGTCCAGCAATTCTTAAATTATCTCTCCTTGGTCTATTTTCCAGGTCAGTTATTTTTCCAATGAGATATTTCACATTTTCTTCTATTTTTTCAATCTTTTGGTTTTGTTTGATCATTTCTTAATGTCTTATGGAGTCATTTAGCTACTACTTATCCAATTATAATTTTAAAAAAATTATTTCCTTCAGTGAACTTTTGTACCTTATTTTCCATTTTTCCAATTTTACTTTTAAAGAAGTTTTCTCTTCAGGGGCTTTTTGTGTCTCTTTAACCATTTGGCCTATTCCAAATTTTAAGTTATCATTTTCTTTACTATTTTTACCTTTACTAAATTGTTGACTTTTTTCATGATTATCTTTCATCATTCTCATCTCTTTTCCACATTTTTCCTATACCTCTCTTATCTGATTTTTAAAATCCTATTGAGTACTTCTAAGGCCAGAGACTAATTCACATTTTTTCTCTCAGGCTTTATCTGTATCTGTTTTCATTTCATTATCTTCTTCTGAGTTTCTGTATTGAACTTCCCTGTCAAAATAGTGACTTTTTTAATGGTCAGGTTCTTTTTGTTGTTGTTGTTTGTTGTTTGCACATTTTCTCAGACTATTTCTTAACTTTTAATTCTATGTTAAAATTTGGCTCTATTCCAGAGGTAGCAAGGACACTGTCCAAGCTTTAGGTTCTTCATCTTGCTATGTTCAAAGCTAGTTCTAGTACACTGCTCTCCCAATCTGTGCTCTGGTCTGAGAAACCATAAGCATTCTTTTCTGCCATGAAACTATGATCAGGATCCCCACTCCTGCTAATGCTCCTCCTCACCCTGAGTCTATGACCCAGAACTGAGTGTGGGCAACAGTCCTGCACATAATGTCAAGAAAGGGTTCCTTGTAATTTTCTTCTAACCAGTTGTCCATCACCATATCCAGGGATTCAGTAACCCCCTCACCCCCCAAGGCCTGCTGCTAGCAGCCTGTTTTGAATGCATTCCACTCTCATCCCAATGAAATAGAGCTTTCCTGACAACCTTCTAAGTCGTCATGGGTTGAAATTTCGTTTTGCTCTAACCTTTTGTTGGTTCTGATGCTTCAGAATTTATTTTGAGTTGCTACTTTAATATTGTTGGAGGAGAATTTGGGAGGAATCTGACAATTTTCTGCACTTACTAGGAAGGAAGGAGGGAAGGAAGGGAGAGTAAGATTCAGGAAAACCAATTAATTTATAGGGGAAAAAATCTAATATTATATGCAGTATAAATAGTGCAGTATGGAAAGGAACATGGGACCTAGACACAGGAAGACATGAGTTCTAATCCAGCCTCAAATACTTATTAGTTGTATGTCCCTGGGCAAGTCTTATTTTCCCCAATTATAAAATGGGGATAAAAATAGCACCTACCTTCCAGAGTGATTATAATGATCAAATGAGATCATCGTGAAGTGATGGGAAGAATGTCAGGCTCATAGTAAGTGCTATACAAATTCTAATATATATTATTAATAATATTGATTATTATTACTCATCTTCATTGGAGCTGAACTTATTCTTTGTTATTTTGTAACATACATTTTCAATTGTTTTGTGATGGCTATTCTTTCCATTTATGTTGTTGTCACAATGGTTCTATTTACTTCACTTTGCATCAGTTTATGGAAACATCTCTATGCTTATCTCTGTGTATTTATCATATTTGTTGCTTCTTACAATAAAATAATATTTATATATCCTGATTTGTTTAGCCATTCTATCAGTGAGCATGTAGGTTATTTCCAGTTCTCTCTCTCTCTCTCTCTCTCTCTCTCTCTCTCTCTCTCTCTCTCTCTCTCTCTCTCTCTCTCTCTCACACACACACACACACACACACACACACACACACACACACACACACACACAAAATCCTGCTATATGTGTTTAAGGATATAATGAATGTATAAGTTTTATATGGGACCTTCCTTTTTACAAATGATCTCTTTGAGATAGATATTAGCAATGAAATCTCTGGGTTAAAGGGTATGGACAATATAACCACTTGATTTGTATAATTCTAAATTACTTTCTACCCTTTTGGACTCCTCCCTCTGATTGGATGTTTAATTCCAGAACCTTCATTTAAGGAAGGAACCCATTAAGGCATCTATTTACAACCATCTGGCTACAATCTAGACTTCTTTCTCCTTTATGCTCCTACCTTCCCTCACTCCCCAACCTTCAGCTTCCTTTTAAGTTGTCTTCCTCTATTAGGATGAATGCTCGTTGAGAGAAGGGAGTGTTTTTCTTTTTGCTTGTTTTTGTATCCCCCATCCTTTGCAATATGTGTGGAACATAGTCAGTACCTAATAACTGTTGGCTGACAGAAAGGTTGTACTTGCTAACAATTCCACAAACAATGCATTAATTAGTGGACCTGCCTTTCAAAAACCCCTTCAGCACTGACTACTCCCATCTTTCATTATCTTTGCCAATTTTCTGGGTGTGAGTGAAACTTCCAGGGTTTTTTTTAACTTGAATTTCTCTCATTATTAATGATTTGGCACTTTCTTTCATATACTTATAAATAATTTGTGATTCTTTTAAGAACTGTTTGTTCATATTCTTTGGCCACTTATTTACTGGGGAATGGCTTATCAATGGTGTCTTAATTGCTAAATCTGTCTTTTTTTATAGATCTCAATCTTCTTGACCTCCCTGGTACTTTAAAAACTGATAACTCATCCCTTGTCCTCTTGACTTTCTCTTCCTTGGGCTCTTGCAATACTATTTCTTTTCTAGTTCTTGTCTGCCTGATTATTCTTTCTCCCTTACCCACCTTGCATATTCCCTAATACTGTCCAGGGTTCTCTTTTCTCTTTACATACTCTTCCAATGATCTCCTCAGTTCACATGAGTACAATACAGATAACTTCTAAATCTATAGATCCAGCCCCAGTTTCCCCTGAGCTCCCTCATGTATCACCAGCTGCATGTTGGATATTTCCACCTAGATTTCATATAGATACTACAAACTCAACATATCCAAAACAGAAATTATTACCTTTCCCATGAAACTACCCCTCCTCTAAATTTTTCTATTTTTTTTGTTGAGAACACCACTAATCCTCCTATCACCCAGGTTTACAGCCTCAGCACCATCCTCAACTCATTCCTTTCCCTTACTTTTCTCATCTAATTTGTTCCCAAACTTTGCCAATTTTACTTCCAAAACACCTATTTCTCTCTCTGTCTCTCTATTCATGTGGTCTCCCCATCCTAGTTCAGGCCCTCATCACCTATTACCTAGACTGTTTCAAGAGTCTCTGAATTATTCTCCCAGATTCTAGTTTCTCCCTTCAACAATTCATCCTCCCCAATACTAACTAAATATTTCCCCTGAAACACTGATCTGACCATATCATTCTCTTTTTCTAAAATATTTAGTGTCTCTGTATTGCCTCTGGGATAAAAGGCAACTCCTCAGTTTACCATTTAGAGGCATCTACATTATGATTCCATCCTGCCTTTTCAGATTTTCAGACTTTTCATCAACTGTCTCTTTAGAATCCATTCTTGATTTCCCCCAAGGAATTGAAATCAGGCTCAGCAATCTATAGATTACAGACTTTATTCCTTTCCCATTTTTTAAAACTGAGACATTTTCCCTTTCTTAATTCTTCAGTTTTTCTCCCATCCTTCACAACTTTTTGAATATCACTGATGGGGGCTCAGCAATCACATCTGCCAATTACTTTAGTGCCTAAGGATATATAGTTTATCTGGGTCAGGAGTCCTGGATTCATCACAGGCAAGGAGGAGCTTTCTCTGCTGCTACTTACTTATCCTGAATATTAACTTCACTTTAGCCCTCTCCCCCTGCATAACTCCCACTATAAAGATCATCTTCCTCCCACATAAAACAAAAGGAAAATGAGAACTGAGCAGCTCTGACTTCTTTGTTGCCTCATTCTCCCTAAGCAGTGGCCCTTTCCTTTCTTCTGTTCCTAATTTTTTAAACCAATATATCTTAAAAACAAACTTTTTTGGTCCCTGCCTTTATTTGCCAGCCAGTGTATTATGAGCTTTATCATTCCTGATCCTATTTTTATAGAATTGTGCCATATTATTTTTTTATTCTGTCCTTTCTTCTACCTTTTGATCATGTCTTTTAAAATCTAATTTGATTGCTAAATTTCCTATGCATCTATATTGGTAACTTTAGACAACTTTCCAGAACCTTCTGCTACTTTGTACGGCAGATACAAGTTCTTTAGGTTTAGAATGAAATTCCTCTTAGACTCTCTAGCTTCCCTTCAAGGCTCCACTCGAGAACCACTTTTCCTGAACCCTTATGTATTTCCTCATTCAAGCTTTCAAAAAATATTTGTCTTTGTATCCTCAGCAGCTAATTCAGTATCTTTAAGATAGGTATTTAATAAGAAGAGTTCAATTATTCTGATGGGCTCAGACTTGCTTCCTAGTCCCTCAGATAACCATTGAACTTACAGAACCAGTCCAATGGATTTCCATTTTCCCAGGAATGAACAGTCATGACAAAACATTTTGGACCCAAACTCTAATGATCAAACTCTAAAGGAAACACACCAAACTCACCTAAATGGACAATTGGGGCCACGTACCTCAATACTGCATGTGAAGAGCTGTTTAGAAGAGGTTGTAACAAGCATCTCGAATGTGAAGCAAGACATTCCATTCAAAGGCAATCTGTTAAAGTGAGACAGGCAGTCAGATCAGATTACCAACATCATGGCTTGGCTGCCATAATGTCTGTTATCACAGGGAGGAGAAGCATTGGCTCCTAAAACACTTATCCCAACTTTGTGACAATGACACTTTTCTTTTTCCTGATGTCCAGCTGAATATTTTTAACCCTATGACTCAGAATTAAAAACACATTTTATGACTTCTGTGGCTTCTTACAACTCACATTTCATAATGTGGTGAATCATCTTTTTTTTTTTAACCTTTACTTTCTGTCTTAGAATCAATACCAAGTATGGGATCCAAGACAGAAAAACCCAAGGACGAGCTTATTGGAGTTAAGTGACTTGCACACAGCAAGGAAGTGTCCGAGGTAAGACTTGAACCCAGAGCCTTCTGTCTCCAGGCCTGGACCTCTATCCACTAAATCACCTAGCTGTCCCTGAGCCATCTTTTTGACAGCTCCTTCCTCCAAGTAGGAGATATGGCTTTTACACAATGGGGGTGGGGGGTGGGGGAGAGGGACCAGGAAGTGGAGTGGGACTGTAGACACCTATCATATGCCTCTAGAGAAAACAGAGTGAAACTCAGATGACCTTTGTTTTAGACCCCATCCAACCACTTAAAAGTAATTTGAGTAGGTTCAAAACCTAACTTCACAGTTTCCTATTTATATGATCATGAACAAGTCACATCATTTGTCTGGAACTCATTTTTCTCATCTACAAAATGAAAAACTTTGAATCAATTACCTCTAAGGCTCCTCCCAGCCAAGATTCTATTATCAGATATTTATTAAGTGCCTGATATGTGCTAGGCACTGTGCTAAGCACTGAGGATTAAAAAAAAAAAGACGGTCTCTGTTCTCAAAGAGCTCACAGTCTAATGGAGGGAAACATGCAAACTACTATGTACAAAAAAAGCTATATTGGATAAACAAGTCCTATCAGAGAAAAGGGATTAGCTTTGGGGGGCATCAGGAAAGATTTGTAGGAGGTGAGATTTTATCTGGGCCTTGAAGAAGGAAATAGGGAATCCAGGAGGAAGAGATGAGGAGGGAGATCATTCCATGCATGGGAAATAGCCAATGAAAATACTCAGAGTTGGGGGTGGAAAGATTGGAATGGAGTATCTTGTTTAAAAAACAAGGCAGGTGCGCTCTCTTTGTGGTAGCAAAAAATTGGAAAAGGAGGAGGTGTCCTTTGATTGGGGAATGGCTGAACAAATTGTGGTATATGTTGGTGATGGAATACTATTGTGCTCAAAGGAATAATGAACTGGAGGGATTCCATGGGGACTGGAACAACCTCCAGGAATTGATGCAGAGTTAAAGGATCAGAACCAGAAGAACATTGTACAAAGACTAATACACTGTGGTACAATCGAATGTAATGGACTTCTCTACTAGCAGCAATACAATAATCCAGGACAATGAGAAAGACTGCTATCCACATCCAGAGGAAGAACTGTGGGAGTAGAAGCACAGAAGAAAAACAACTACTTGATCACATGGGTTGGTGGGGATATGATTGGGGATGTAGACTGGAAATGATAACCCTACTGCAAATATTAATATGGAAATAGGTCTTGATCAGGGGAATTATGGTAATAGGAAATGCTAAAGCCCTAACACCAGGAAGCCAGCTAGGGGGAAAGGCTAGATCTTGCGCTCCTCCCCCTACCCTACTTCCTGTTCTCCTTCAACTGTCTTGAATGGTCTTCTCAGAAATGGTAAGTTTGAAGATTTCCTCTAATAACTAACTCTCACAATTAAATCTTTCAACTAAGAGGTCTTTTATTCTTTTAAATAGAGGAGGTAAGGTGAGGGGAGATGATGAGAGGAAAATAGGTCTCCCTAATTTTATAAATTTCCCCTGTTGATTGATGATTCTAAGATATATTCAAATTCAGGAAATAACAGTTATCTTCCCTAAGGGGAGATGTTGACAGCAAAGGCTGACTGGTTTTCTTCTCACCAAGTCTTCTCAGCACTCAGTCATATGGATAATCAATGACCAAAGAGAGAGTTTTTCTTCCACCTTCTCTTCCAACAGCCAGAGAAGGAAGTGAAGTTCAAGCAGCTGGGTTTCCTAACTGCTCCCTTCAAGATTCCATTGGAACTCTATCTCCATCTCATTTGATTGGCGTTTTACCAAGTTCTAAGCTTCTTGCTTTTTCTGCAGATCCATTTTGTCACTTCTCAAAATCTTTGTTTACAACATGTAAAACCCAGTGGAATTGCTCACTGGCTATGGGAGGGGGTTTGGAGGAGGGGAGGGAAAGAACATGAATCATGTAACCAGAGAAAAATATTCTAAATTAATTAATTAAATAAAATTTCAATAAAAAACAAATAGAAAGCAGTGTTTAATATTGTACTCAAATGTTTTAGAGTATTGCAACCAAATAAAATTTAAATTATTTGCAAAAAAAAAAAGCAGATGGGGACAGCAAGATGGCTCAGTGGATTGAGAGTTGGTCCTAGAGAGAAGAGGTCATGGGTTCAAGTGTGGCTTCAGACAGTTCCTCTGTGACTCTGGGCAAGTCTCTTAACCCCAATAACCTAATCTCTAACCACTGTGCTGCCTTGAAACCAGTATACAACATTGATTCTAAGACTGAATGGTAAAAGTTTTAAAAAAGAAAAGAAATAGCAGGGCCCACGTCGCTAAATCACAGATTTACTCTCTCACTGTGTGGCAGTGAGAGAGTGGGTATAAGGTGTAAGAAGATTGCAAAGGTAGGGAGCCAAATTAGGAAGGTCTTTGAATGCTAAGCAGGATTTTCTATTTGATCCTGAAGATAATAGGGAGCCACTAGAGTTCATTGAGTCCGGGGGAAGGGAATGGCATGGTCATATCTGCTATAAGAAAATGAGCTATTCTTCCAAGGTCCCAAGATTTTATCTCTTAAGAGACTCAAGAAACGTCTTGAAACACAAACCAGATAAATATCCATCGATATTAGGCAAATGACTAACAAAGGGATAAAATATTGGGTGCAAGTTCTCTGGATAGGTTAACGGAATCATAAGATCACATGCCTTGAACAATCTATAACATTCTAGACTTTTTGCTTAAAGGGGCCTTAAAGTCCATCAGGTCCCACCCTCTTATCTTAACATCTAAAGAAGCTGAAGGTCATATAGCTAGTAAAAGAGTATGTATTAATTAGAATCTTATACTCTTGGACTTCATCCCCCAGAAGTCCTTCAGTATTTCCCAGAATTCCTCTCCTCTACCACATTTGTACTGTCACCTTTGTATATAGTTCAGTGTAAGCCATTCCCTCACTCTCTTTTTCTCACCACTGGACTAGGTTCAGGTAGTTCTTTTACTTTAGTTATTATTAATTGTAAAAGAGGAGAATAGGGGACTCTTTCTCTTCTCTTTTAAATAGAGGGAAGGGGTGAATAAGTTTGTCCCACTGGATAGATGTAAACTCCAGTGAAAGGTTGAGGGGAAATGGGGTAAGTGGAATATGGATGCTGAGATGTAAGCAGATGGGTTGAGGGAAAGATGGCAGGATCTCTCCCTCCCTGGAGTTGGCTGACACCAGAGCTTGAGGCAACCTCAAAGAGACAGAAAGGACTCTCTATCTCTCTTCTCAAAGGGTATTTTATGATTTATATCCCTTGAGTCCTAGTGGAAACACAACTCCCAAGGAAGATGTTTATATCCCTGATCAATTAAATTGTCCCAAGCAGAGAGGTTTGTAGTCAAGCCCTCTTCTGTGAAGGGCTGTGGCAACCCAGATCTAGTTTACCACAGATGAGATAGGATTCACCCTTGAATCCTTTTCTCAGTCACCCAACCTCTCTCTTGTAAGAAACCAAGCCAACCCCAAAATCTGACTTAAAACTAAGGTTTTATTAGGATTGGGGAAGGCAAGTAGAGAAGGGAAAAGGGAACAGGATGCCCTAAAGTTAAATCCCACAACAGCCAGATGTAGGAGGTTTGAGTCCAAGTCCCAACGAACTCTGCCTCCTTTCCAGCTGTCAGTCTTTCTTTATTTCTAAGCTAACATCTCTAGTATATATCTCAATAAAATCAAAGGAGGATAAAGGGGAGACCCAGAAAGAAGTAGGGAGGCTGACTCAGATGAAAGAGTCCAAGCCAAGCTTCCTCTAAATCTAGGGTTTTTGTTGGTAGGTAGAGAACGGTAGTAGAAGGATTTCTCAATAGAAGCAGGTACACAGATAAGTAGTAAAGTCTCTCTCTTCTCTCTCATGGCTTTGGATCCCCCAAGAAAAGTCCTCTCCATTTTCCTTCCAAACTGTAAGTCCTCAACTGTCCAGAATTCTCCTCAGCCCCCAGTTCTTTACCCAGAATCCTCTGTTAACTCTCAACTGCCACCAAGCTGCTTGTCCATCAACATGCAGGGTTCTATTCAGATCCCTTTTGCCATCCTTTACATAATAAAACTTTATAAAATATAATATTAGTTATTGTGTATTAATTTAAAAACCCACAAGTATGAAGAAAGATTTGAACTCAGGTTTCTTGACTCCAACTCCAGTGTGTAATCCACTACCTCAGACCACCCTAGTATAAAACTGAACATGGCAGACACAAAATCTCAAGGACCTATGAGGTCACCTAGCCCAAGCCCTATCAGAAGCAGTTTCTGTCCATACTGATAAGAGGTTGGTCGCTCTTTCTAGCTCTTTGTTGATCAAATAACAATCTCTGCTGCTCCACATTTAGCTATTTTCCATCAAAGGATGTGAGTCCTGTCCACCACTGTCTCGGGCGAGTTCTCTCTGTTTCTTAATAATAAATGGTTTCCTATTTTATCAGGGTTCTACGCTCCTAAGCCTGAAAAATGGGGGATGCTGGGAGGGTGCAAGGACTCTGCCTTGGGATGTCCACTCACTGCTTTCAAGTGGACACTCAGCTAAGAGCTTTAGCAACTTTAAAAGAGGACTAGGGCCGAAACTCTGATCAGGAGAATGAAGAATAAATAATTCATAAAGAACTACATCATGAATCCTTGCTGGCTCCTTTCCCAGAAGCATCTGACAGCACAGTGCAGTTGTCTTTTTATTTTTGTTTTCTGGAGAGATAGAGAGAGAGAGAGAGAGAGAGAGAGAGAGAGAGAGAGAGAGAGAGAGAGAGAGAGAGAGAGAGAACAAGAGTGTGTGTGTGTGTGTGTGTGTGTGTGTGTGTGTGTGTGTGTGTGTGTTTAAATTAGCTCACAATTTTATCACTAGGATTTGGTCTGAGAAATTGGATTTGATTCCAGTTTCTTACTATAACCTCTGAGCTTCAGAGGTAGTGAATGCTGGACCTAGAGTCAGGAAGACCTGAGTTCAAATTTGGTCTCAGACACTTCCTAGCTGTGCAAGCCTGGGCAAGTCACTTGACAAAACGGTCTGCCCAAGTCTCTTGTGCCTTTAAAATGATGATAATAATAGCATCTACCTCACAGGGTTATTGTGAGAATCAAGGGAGATATTTATAAAATGTTTAGCACAGTGCCTGGCACATAGCCGACATTTAATAATGCTTTTTGCCTTCCTCCCTTCCTTCCTTTCTTTCCTTCTTCCCTCAGAAGTCCAGCTCTAAGACTATGACCTGGGTTCAAATCCCAGCTCTGCTTCTTACTACCTCTGTGATGTCGGACAAGTCATTTCACCCCTTGATGCACCAGCCTCATTTTCAAAAAGAGTTCATTGGATGAAGTTTATATCAAAGGCCCCTTCTAGCTCAGCTGTTCTGTGGCTCTATCAGTCTTTCCAGCTCCAAAATTCTATATTTTATAATGCTCTATCAGTGATCCTTAATCTTTTTGTCTTGTGAATCCTTTTGGCAGAATGGTGAGATCTACAGACTTCTTTTCACAATAATGTCTTATTGCTTATATCCATTATTGAAGGAAATGCTAAATTTCAATTAGAGGTTGATTAAAAAAATACACACACATATCCACCTTCAGGGATCCCACAGAAATATGTCCCTGGACCAAATAGGAGTCCATGAGCCCCAAGTTCAGAATCCGTATTTTATATCAACTGTAATGGTCAATGAGGTTGAATTTGGAGCCATGAAGGATGTTGCCCCAGGTTTGCCAATGCTAGATCCATTTTTTTTCAAAATGGAAATGGAAATGGAAGCATCTGGATCGAAAGGTTTGCTCTCTGACCCTAAGTCCAGACACTGGGAAGAGAAGTTCATCTGCTAGCTTGGGTCCCACTGAGGCCAAAGCAAGCTGCCTTGCGACAGTGTCTTGCAAATGAGATGGGGTACAAAAACATCCCCTCCAAACGAAGCCTCCAAGGCTGATCTCCCAAGCTGCTCACTGAGGAGAAGAGAGAAAGGCCGCCAACATTCCAAGTAGTACAAACCCATTCCATAAAATCAAATGATTGCAAGTAAAATGAAAAACAAACATGTGTGTTTCTCCTCGTCCCATCTGTGGTGATTTCTTGAAGCAAAAGATCTTCAGTGAGGGAAGAAAAAAAAGCAAGTGGAATTACTCTGCAAATAATATGGAAAATAAGCAATTAGGAGGAAAAATAATAAGGAGAAAATGAACATTAATAAGACAAACACAATACTCCACTGTTGGGGGATTTTTTCCCTTGTTCTGAAAACAAATGGTGACTACATGTCTGGGTTTCTCTGTTCCACAGCTCCAAGCCTAGTTGGGCTAGGGAGGTCGAGGAGTTTTGAAGATGATTCCTTAGCTTTCTTGGGCATCAGTACCTGTTTGGCCACTAGAAATTAGGCTTTGGAGGAAGAGATCAATCAATAAATCAATCAATTATCCTCATACCACTCCACTGTTGTAATAGAACTGAATAGAATGTTAGGATCATAAGATTTGAAGTAGGGCAGAACCTTAGAAATCATCTAATAATCCAAACTCTTTATTTTACAGATGAAGAAACTAAGGTCCAGGAATTTTAAGTGACTTGCCCATTATCAGACAAGTAACTGAGCCAGAACTTGAACCAAGGAGGTTCTCCTTAGTTTAATCTCTCTCCTTTTGCATCATCTTTTGGAAATTTTGGGGCAACCCATCATCATCTCAAAGTCGACAGATCCAAGACTGAACTAATTGTCTTTTCTCTCAAACCAACCCTTCCTCTTAACTTCTATGTCTTTGATACAGATACCGCCATTCTCCAATTTCCCAGGCCTGCAACCTGTCATCCTCAACTACTCCCTCTGCCTCACCCCACATTTCAAATCAATTGCCAAGTCTAATTGCTTCTCCTTCTACAACATCTTTTTCACCCATTCCCTTCTCTCTATTCATGCCACAAACACATGTGTTCCAGCTCACCTGGATTATTGTGGTAGCCTCTTAATTAGTCTTCAAATCTCCTCCCCTCTCTCATCCATCTTCCTCCACTCAGCAGCAGAAACAACATTCCTTAAAGCACAGGTCCAACCACAACACTCTCTGACTCAAATTCAAGTGACTTCCTCTTACCTCCAGAATCGAGTTAGACATTTGGGCAGCTGGGTGGCATAGTGGATAAAGTACCTGGCCCTGAAAGACTCATCTTTGTGAGTTCAAAGCCAGCCTCAGACACTTACTAGCTGTGTGACCCTAAGCAAAGTCACCTAGCCCTGTTTGCCTCAGTTTTCTCATCTGTAGAATGAGCTGGAGAAGGAAATGGCCAACCACTCTAGTATCTTTGCCAAGAAAACCCCAAATGGGGTCACAAAGAGCTAAACACAACTGAAAAACAACTCAACAACATTCAATATTTTAAAACTGCCCTACCTGGCTCCAACCTACATTTCTAGCCTTTCCTGCCTTTTACTCCCGTTCATGCAGACTTCTGTACAGTAAAACCAAGCTTCCTGCTGTTCCTCACATAAAACACTTTATTTTCTGCTCCTATCCCCAGCCCCTACTCACCTCCATTTCTTAGAATTCCATTTTCCTCCAGAGTTCAGCTCAAATGCCATCTCCTCTGTCAGGCTTATTTTGATTCCCTAGCCAGGGGTACTTCCCTCCCTAAATCAGCCTCTACTTATTTATTTTGTATACATTTTAAAATTCATTTTTAATGAATTTTACACTTTTCACTTTTTTTACACTTTACACTTTAAAATCTTACACTTTATGATTTTCACAAACCGAGAGAATGTGACCTCCTGGATAGAGAGCTAACCTTAGACTCAGAAAGACCAAGTGCAGGGTCCAAGCACAGCCTTTTTCCTCCATCCTGGCAAGTCACTTAACCTTTGTGTTCTAAGCAATTCTCTCCAACTATCAATTCCTTAGAAGGTGTCTGCCTTCCTTGGCAAAGAGGATTTCCTCATCTAAGAGCTTTCTATCCAAACAGATAAGTAAAGAATAGAGAGATGTGTTAGGGAATAAATGAATGAATTAAACGTTTATATATATATATGCCCTCATTATTTTGGGGAGATTATACATGTAATATAATATATATAATATTTTTCATATGTATGTAATTTAAAGAATATATGTGTTTGTGTATATATGTTTTATATATATGCATAGATATATAGATATCTCCCCTGAAATAGAAAATGTTAATCTGTGTGACACTATTTCTTGTTGCAATGACTGATGTACTCTGGCTTAAGAATAGATAGAGCTGTTACTAGTAGGGGACACACCTGCCTGTTTGCAATGGAGATAGAAGTACTTTGAGAGATACTGAGATGTAATATTATAATAAAAGAGAAATAAAGATTGTTTGAGTTTTTGTGTCCCTAACACCTAATACAGTGCCTTTAAAAGATGCTTACTGTTTGTTAGGAGGGCAGCTGGGTAGCTCAGTGGATTGAGAGCCAAGCCTAGAGACAGGAGGTCCAAGGTTCAAATCTGGCCTCAGACACTTCCCAGCTATGTGACCCTGGTCAAGTCACTTGACCCCCATTGCCTAGCCCTTACCACTCTTCTGCCTTGGAGCCAATACATAGTAGTGATTCTAAGATGGAAGGTCAGGGTTTTAAAAAAAACTAAAAATAAAATAAAATAAATATGTGTTGGCTGATTTATTGATTGATTGTATCCTCAGGTATCTTCTCCTCACTTCAGTCATTCCTCACTCAAATGTCAAAGTGATCTTCCTAAAGCAGAAGTCTGAAATGTCACTCTTCTATTCACTAAACTTGTCACACCCAAGAAGTCCAAGATCAAATATGAAATCCTCTGTATGGCATTAAAAGCCCTTTCTACCCTTCCCCATTTCCCACCTTTCCGCTCTTCCTTCTCCTCCCTCTATGCTCTTCGATTTGGTGACAATGGCCTCTTTGCTGTTCCTTGAACGACATACTTCATCTCCTGATTGTAGGCATTTTCCCTGGCTGCCTCCAGGCCCAGAATGCTCTCTCTCCTCATCTTTGCCTCATGGCTTCTCTGGCTTTCTTCAAATCTAACGGAAAATCCCAGCTACTACAGAATCCCTCTCAATGCTAGAGCCTTCCCTCTAATGATTATTTCTAATTTATCCTGCACCTAGCTTGTTTGTCCATAGTTTGCACGTTGTTTCTTCCATTAGTATGTGAGAGGAAAGGTTGCCTTTTAGCTTTCTTTTGTCCCGAGCATTTATATGTCTTGCACATAATACACATTTAATAAATGCTTATCTACTGACTTCCCAACTGAGTTGCTTCCGGCTACAACTTCCACTACTACCCTTCATGAACTCTACATTCCAGTCTAAATGGACTATTCTGTGTCCTGAAATTTCTTGCCACTCCTGGCCATTCCCTCCACTAAGAACATCCCCTTACCCCCAGCTCCCCCTATCCAATCCTACTCAATTTAAAACTCAGCGGTTCCAATTCCTCAATGAAATCTTCCTCAGTCTCCTCAGTGGAAGTCATGTGTTCCTCCACTGATATTTCCCAGAATTTTGATCATTTGTCTCAACTAAGTCCAACAAGGATTTATTAAGTTTCTATTATGTGTCACACACTGTGCTGCGGTTTCCAAATACAGAGAAAAACAAAGTAATCCTTGCCTTCAGGGGCTCATGTTTTATCTAAGGAAACAGTATAATTTCCTAATTTGCAATAGGAAGGGGATATGAAACTTGGGTTCTTTGTATTTGTATTTTTGTTATTTGGTCATTGTTATTATTTTATTGTTATAATTTAATCACTCTATTTCAACATAATGAACTTCTTTTAGGATTCGATGTATTTTTGGTTTATACATTTAATTTTTTTCTATGGGGGCAGCTAGGGAGCACAGTGGATGGAGTGTGAGGCTTGGAGTCAGGAGGACCCAGGTTCAAATATGACCTCAGAAACTTTCTACCTGTGTGACCTTGGGCAAGTCACTTTTGCCTAGCTCTTACCACTCTTCTGTCTTACAACTAATCCTTTGCATCAGTTCTAAAACAGCGGGTAAGAGTTTTTTTTTAAGTAAAATTCAATTAAAATGTTATTTATTATTAAATGCATTTAAAAACCTTATATTCTGAGAAGAGTTCCATAGACTTCCCGAGACTTCCAAAGGGGTCCCTGACACCAAAAAGAACCCTGGTTTAGAGCATCTCTAAGGACCTTTTCAGCTCTCTAAACTCACTACTAGTAGTAGACAAACAAGAAGGCTTTGTGGAAAGCCTCACCCCCCTACATTCAAGGGTGATCACCTTTTGTGGTAGAATCAAAGGACCTGAGGCTGAATCCTGGCTCTGCTCCTCACTAGCTATGACTTTGGTCAAATCATCTTCCCTCTGGACTTCAGCTTCTCAAGTACAAAATGAAGGGATTAGAGTTCCTTCCAGAGCTACCATTCCTTGGTAAGGCATCAGGCTCTTCTTCCTCAGGTTTGGTTATCAGTTAAAAGCCCCAATGGTTGGAATCTTCCTGATTATTTCTACACAGACATTCCATTCATCTTATAGGTCACAGATCCCTCAAGCGCACACCGTGCGCCACCCCCCACCCTTCCCACCCCCCCGACCCCCACCCCCACCCAGGGTCTGGGTTAAGGAGTCTCCTCCATGAAGAACCAGAGGGCATGGCTCCTACAAGAGCACCAGCAAGAAACAGATGGTCTGCTCACCTTCCTACTCTGAATGCAAAAACATCCTAGGGTCATGGCCTCCTTCTTCTCCACTTATGCATAATTAGAAACTTGTGAAAACAAAAGAGAAACTCTGGCTCCTTTTTAGCAAGGCTACTAAGGCAACAGCCAAAAGGGAGAGGAGCAGAGAGAAAAATAGGGCTGCTCCCAGACCTTCCTGGGTCAGAGATCAGGCAGCAGTCTAATGGAAGAGATTCCTGGCTTTCATTCATTCATTCAAATAATCATTTATTAAGCACCTACTATGTACCAGGCATTGTGCTAAGTGCTAGAGGTATAAAAAGAGGCAAAAGACAGTCCCTGCCCTCAAGGAGCTTGCAATCTAATAAGAGAGATGACATGCAAACAAATATAATCAAAGCAAGCTATATAGAGGAGAAACAGGAAATAATCTAAAGAAGGAAACATTGTAATTAATAGGGGTGAGGGAAAGCTCTTCGGAGAAGAGAGGATTTTAGTCGGGATTCATCGGAACCAGGGAGGTCAATAGTTGGAACAGAGAAGGGAGAGTGTTCCAGGCATGGGGTCAGTTAGAGGCAATTTCTGGAGCTGAGAAATTAGTTGTCTTGTTCGAGGAATAACCAGGAGGTCAGTGTTACTGGTGGGGAGGAAAGTGTAAGAAGATTGGAAATATGGGATGGGGCTAAGTCATGAAGGGCTTTGAATGTCGAACAAAGCCAAATTGGTTTCTCTTAGAGACTCAAGATCTCACCAACTCACCTGAGATACAGCTTAACTAAGGCCCAAAGAATAACGGAGGCAGGTATATGGTATGTTGTCCTAAGTGTGAATCGTGTCTCAAACATTTTTGATAGCTATGTAACCTCAGGCAAGTCATTCAACCTTTTTTCACTCTCAACTTTCTCATCTGTAAAATGGGGATAATAATAGTACCTACATCACTGGGATATTGTGAGGACATAATGAAATAGCATATCTAAATTGCTTTACAAATCATAAATGTAGAGCTATATAAATATTTGCTATTATTACCCCCTTCCCACCATTTGAAGCATAGGGCAGTTAACAGCTCCTTAAACAGGTGCCAAGGAAGGCATTGTGTTCAGATAAATGGTAGATTGGCTGGCCAATTTGTACCAACATTCATCTTGTCTATTCCCAATCTTTAAATTATCCCCTAAACTGCTGGAGTCCAATGGATGCAGATCAAAGTATACTCTCTTTTATATCAGTGTATTTACAGTTTTATTTTGGGGTTTGGGTTTTATATGAGTGTGCTCTTACTAAAATGATCAGTAAGGAAGTGTGTTTTGCATGACAGTACATGTATAGCCCACATCAAATTGCTTATCTTCTTTGAGAAGGGAGAGGGAAGGAAGGGAGGAAGGGTTTGGATCCTATAGTTTTGGAAAATATATACCGAAAATTATAATTACATGTAACCTGGAAAATAACATATCCTTGAGTTAAAATAGAATAAAATAAATTGTCCCTTAACTCAAACAGAGCAACATTTTGTTGATTCAGAGGTTATTTATAAGCATTCTTATCTGATAATCTTTAGCCACACAAGGCCAAGAAATCAGAAAAAAAAATCAAATAAAGCTTTTGAGCAGACAAAACAGATATGACAAGATCCACATACTCAATATACAAAATTCATGTGTTTGTTGGGTGTATGGGGTGTTCAGAAAAGACTAGTATCTCTGACATGAGAGCTTGCTCAGCCCATTTCAAGACTGCTTTCTTCCATGGGTTGTCCATTGGTCACCTAGCTCTCACTCGTAGCTCCAAGAAGCTGTGGCAAGCACAGTGGCCAAATCCTGGTAAATAGTCTTGGCAGACAGACTAAATGAGGTTGAGGGTAAGCCCAGGCATGTAAAGAATTCCCCCAGCAGAATGGGCAAATGAGAACAATTTGTTCCAATGGCCATGAAGGCAGTGAAAGTAGGTACTGTGGGGCTCTTTGAGCTTGGTTAGAGATCAGAGAAACTAAGATCATCTACTGCATCCCAGGTCATCACCAGTAAATCCTAACTTTTGTCTTGTCCCTGGATTTAGATGTCTCTGGAAAAGAGAGTAAGGCTGACGATTTTGTGTAAATAGCCTCACTTAAATACAATATATATTAGAGTCAAAAGATATCATCTGTGTTGTCATTTTTGTCCTCTTTGAGTACAAAGCACAACAACAAATTTAGTGGATAGGAAAGTCCTTCAAGCCCTCAGTCTGAGCCTACTGGTCTTTAGTTTACACACAGTGTGAATGAATTTGAGTATTGGATGTCCACAAGAGAAATAATTAGAAAGGCAAAAAGGATTACCAAAGACAGCTTACTAAGAGCACCAAGAAATGGCAAGTGACAATGTGACACTGAGGTAGAACTAGGAAAAGAAAATAAAAACATAAAAAACAAAAGCAAGAATTAACACAGCCCAGAGTTTGGGACCATTTCCCATTAAGTCAAGAAATTTCACACCTGCTCAGTATCTCAGGCACTTGAGAGCATTACTGTGTTCAAGGCAGTGATTGAAGCATTCAAGATAAATCAGAGGCAACCTTAAAGAGAAGGCTGCAGTATTGAGGGCATTGCAAAGGGCTTCTTTGCAGAAGGTGGGATTTTAGCCAAGTCTTGAAAGAAGCCAGAGGGGCATGGATGAGGAGGGAGAGATTTCCAAACATGAAGAGAAAATGGCCAGCGATGAGGGATGAAGTACTCATGCAAGAAACAAAAAACAGCCCAGTGTCACTGGATTGTAGAGAAAGGACTAAGAATTTATATAACATCTATCATATGCCAGGCTCTCTAAAGGGAAGGGAGTAAAAGATGAATAGAATGAAAGGACAAGTAGATACAGAATATTCTATAATTATGTTATAGAATATTATTATATTGTAATTATTATATCATATTATAGGATATTATTTTATTATTATAATATCATAGAATATAGAAAAGGCTAGGATTTTATATTAGATCCTAGAGATAATGTGGAGCCACTGGAGTTTATTGAATGGGGAACAGGCCTGACATAGTCAGACCTGAAATCTAGGAAGACCACTTTGGCGTGAGTGGGGTATATGTATGGAGTAGGAAGAAACTGGAGGCAGGGAGACCCCAACAATTGACTATTTCAAAAGTCCAGGAATGAGGTGATAAGGACTTACAGTGAGTGAGGTGGCAGTGTTAGAAGAGAGAAGGGGTTGTATACAGGAGTTGTTTTGAAGGGGGAATGATAAACAGGACTTAGTAGCTGATTAAATATGATGAGAGAGATTGAGGAGTTGACAAAAGCACTTAGGGGGAGAACCCAGAATGGATGGTTTCTAGGTTGTGAACCTGGAAGGACAGTGATATTCTTAACAGTAATAGGAAAGTTAGGAAGAGATATGGATTTGAAGGAAAAGATAATGAGTACAGTTTTGGAAATGTTGAATTTAATATGTCTATGGAACATCCAAATTGAGCTGTCCAATAGTTAGTTGAAGATGCATAACTAGATAAAGGTCAAGAGAGAAACTAGGACTGGATAAATAAATCTTAGCCTCATTTACATAGAAGAGAATTTAAAAAAATAAAAATTAAAAAAAAATTTAATTACTAAGTGAAATAATATAGAGGGAAAAGAGAAGAGAACCAAGGAGAGCATTATGAGCAAGACAGCAAAGGAGAATGAGAAGTGATCAGATGGGCAGGAAGAAAAGTAGTAGCATGAAAATCTGGAGGGAAGAGATTATCAAGGAGAAGAATGCGATTGACAGTGTCAAAGGCTTCAGAGAAAAAGTGTAAGGATTGAGAAAAGCCCATTAGAGTTGTCAGTTAAGAATCATTAGTAATTTATTCTTCTCCATTCCCAGACAGGTTTTTTTTCCTTTTCCTGACAACTGGTTCTATTATAGCTGAAAAAAGATCCACTACAGTCTTCCTTGGATTAGAATGTAGGTGGGCTGCCCGTTGCCAGTTTTATAGGGAGACATGGTCAAGAGTTGAACAAGATAGGCAGAAACAGAGGGACTGTAGTCTCTATCACTGAAATGATCTCTCAGTTGGACGAAAGATCACAGATCCATTTGAGTCTCTTGAGAATCCTCTATTTTAGAAGGTATGGGTATGTGATATCCCCTGCAGAAAAAAATTGCCACACTAAATATTGAAAATTTTAAAAGTTTTGCTGCTCTGCGTTGTGGCAGAATGAGTGCCAATTAAGTCCAGAAGCCCTATTTTTAAGTCCCTGTTTGGCTACTAATGACTCCAGAATTTCTTGGTCTATGTAATGGAAAATTATAGTAGTTACTTAGCTCACAAGGATTTTGTGAAGAAAATATTTTAGCTAACTTTTAAAGTGCTATATACTAGAGTTATTATTGCATAATATTCTCTACTAGTCATTGAAATTGCAGGCTTGGTGACAGTAAGAAAATGTCAGTCAGAGGCTAAACTTTAGATACATCCCTTGTGCCTAGCACAGAGTTCTACATAGTATCATAAATGCTCAATAAAAGATTGCTTAACGCTATTGAATCCTCTCACTTCATATTCCATTTCCCATCTGTGAGCCATGGCACAAGCGGTCCCCCATGCCTACTCCATCCTCATCTTTGCCTCTTAGAATCCCTTGTTTCTTTCAAAACAGCTTAGATACTACTTCCTACGGGAGACTTTTCCAAATTCCCCCACCTTTAGCCTCTTGCTTCTTAAAGTGGCTATATATATATATATATATATGCATATATATATATATGTACATATATTTGAATATATTGATAGCTGTCTATGTGATCTCCTCCTGTAGATTGTAAGCTCCTTGAGGGCAGGGACTATTTCCTTTTTGTCTGTTTCCCAGTGTCTACCACGGTATTTTTCACCTGATAGGTGCCTGATAAACTCTTGCTGATAGATTGAATGAATTCCAAGTCTTATGAATCCATCTCATTTCTTTCCATTATTTCAGGAAGTATAATCTATCTATCTATCTATATCCTCCTGAAAGAATTAAAGTTTTTGTTAAGATGTTTTTCAAATCTGTCATGGTCCATTTAACTAGTCAAAAAGTGCATGTTAAGGCTGGTATTACATGTGTGTTAATTACATAATTACATTACATGTGTGTTAATTGCCTTAAATGTTTCTTCCCATAATATTTTGAAGATTATCATTATAGTGATCAGGAAGTATGGTTCATAGAAAGCCATCCTCATAGCCAAAAAAAAAAAAAAATCTCAGTTAAAATCCTGCTTCTATCATGTACTAGTTGTGTAACCTTAATCAAGTCAATCAATCATTAAGTTGTTATTAACACTTACTGGGGTTAACTGGGTGGCTCAGTGGATAGAGAGTCAGGTTTAGAGACAAGAGGTCATAGGTTCAAATCTGGCCTCAGACACTTCCCAGCTGTGTGATCCTGGGCAAGTCACTTAGCCCCCATTGCCTAGCCTTTACTGCTCTTCTGCCTTGGAACCAATACACAGAATTGATTCTAAGACAGAAGGTAAGGGGTAAAATAATAATAATAATAATAATTTTAAAAAGAAACACTAAGTGCCAGGCAGCTTAAAATGTCATTGCCTCTGGGCCACTCTATAAATTGCAGGGCAGATGCTGGTCTCCTTCTCCATTTTAAAATGTATGTATTTTTTTTTAAGTATTACCTTCCATCTTAGAATCAATACTGTGTATTGGTTCCAAGGCAAAAGAATGGTAAGAGCTAAACAATGGAGGTTAAGTGACTTGCCCAGGGTCACACAACTAAGAAGTGTCTGAGATCAGATTTGAACCCAAGACTTTCATCTCTAGGCCTGGTTCACAATCTACCAAAGCACCCAGCTGCCCCAAAATTTATTTATTTACTCACTTGTTGATTGATTAATTTTAGCGCACATCTCCTTATATCTCATGGGATGGAAATGTAGCAGTCAGTCATGCACCCTCTCAGACTACTGGTTGACACAGAAGTTTTGCTGTACTCCATTTCTGACCTTGGCTGTTTTGCCTAGGCAGCCTAGTCCCCCTCCCCTCGCTCCTCCCCTTCCTCAAGACTCACTGTATTGGTGTCAAACTTAATAAAGACCCCCTTTAACACTACTGTAGCTCAGACTGCTCAAGCTCAAACAACCCACCAAGTCTCAGCCTCCAAGAAACAGAGATTATATCACACCTACTCACTCCTCTCCAATTATTTTAATAGGCAATGGGGGTTAAGTGACTTGTCCAGGGTCACACAGCTGAGAAGTGTCTGAAGTCATATTTGAATGCAGGACCTCCCATCTCTAGGCCTGGCTCTCAATCCACTGAGCTGCCCAGCTGCCCCCTCCAACTTTTTTAAACCATATTTTTCTAGAAAGTTTGCTCATGTGTATCACTTCATTCATAAAAATCAATGAATCAAGAGTTAGAAGAGATCTTAAAGCTCCAAAACATAAGTTGTCAGAGCTGTAATAGAGTTTAGAATCATAGTACCAGGAAACTACAAAGATGGATCAAAGTACAATAGAATATTTAGTACTGAAAAAGAGCTTCCTTGTTCAGCCATATCTCTATATGATCCCATTTGGGTTTTCTTTGCAATGATACTGAGGTCATTTGCTATTTCCTTCTCTAGCTCATTTTACAGAGGAGGAAACTGAGGCAAACAGCATTAAGTCATTTGCCCAGGGTCACCTAACTAGCAAGTGTCTGAGGCCATATTTAAATTCAGGAAGATGAGTCTTGACTTCAGACCCAGTGCTCTCTCCACTGGGCTACCAAGCTGCCCTGAAAGAGAGCTTAAGCATCCTCATATCAACCTTGCTCATTTTACAAAGGGGGATACTGAGCTCTAGGGGGAGTGATGACGAAGATCATTCATTGAGTCAAGAACAAGAATGAGAATTCAGAGTTCATGAATCTTTAGACAGTGGCTTTCCCATATCACTGACTTAGAGCCGGAAGGAATGTCGGAGGCCATCCAATTCAACTCTTACCCAAAGCATAAATCCCATTATAACTCTCTCAATAATGTCAGAAAGACTGTGTTTCTTGCAAATAGACACAGGGAAAATTGAAGCATTGAAGTCATTTTCTAAACATAAAATAGGAATGTCATTAAAGCTATCTATGAACTCCTTCTCCATACCCCCTCAAGAAAAGGAAAAGATTTCGCCCTTGTTATATGCCAATATCCTTCATTATTGTGCTGGCTAATGTCTTCTGTTGAAAATAGTATCAGAGGTCACAGAATCATAGAATTTTCAGAGTGGATCAAACTTTAAACCTTGTCTAATCCACTTGTCCCTTCATTTTACTGAGACCCACAAATTCTAAGTGACCCATCCAAAATTATGGAGGTAACAAGTAACAGAGCCTAGACTAGAATCCAGGGATGCTGATTCTAAATAACCACTTTTCTCACAAAGGCCTTGGAGGTTATAGAATACAAATATGTTTTCCCTCATTTTAAAGATAAGGAAATTATAGCTCCAGGAATGAAGCATTTTGCCCAAGGTCACTATTAATTAGTAAGTGCTCTTTCTACTTTACTACTGAGTGGGAATGATAAGTTTGCTTAGGGGGCTTCTCTATTAGGGGGGAAAAACTATTAACTTCCATTAATATGAAAGGAAGGATAAGACACAAAAGTATGAAGCCATCACATTAATCAAAGACCATCTAAAGAGAGTTGTACTCCATTCACCTAGGACAAAGATAACCTGGGAATGGATCTGTGGTTTGAAGTCCAAAAGTCAGGATCAAGGTCCAGAATATAATGAAGAATAGTGGTAATTCTCTACCCTGAAAAATTTTTTTAAAGTATTTGTTGTTGGAAAAAAAGAAAGAGACAAAGACTACAGTCAGGGAGAAAAGAGCCAGACATGCTCCAGTGATAAGCTTCTCACCTCCTCCTTATTATCTGCCATTTCCACAATTAAGTAAGTATAGAGCACATACTGTGTATGCAACAACATGTGAAGGATACAGAGGGAAGAAGCTGATCCCTACTGGGAAATGACTGCCCTCCATTTAATTTGTTCCTCCTTGAAACAGCAAGATGATGGCTCTTTTGTTAAAAGAGCTATCCCCAAGTTCAACCAGTTGCCAGCTATTGGCCATTCCTTTGCTCATCCAGTTCTGAGTCTCAGTTTCTTTCTCTGTATAATGAGGGAAGTGGACAAAAAGATTCCTTGGGTCTCTTCCAACTCAGTGCCTAGATTTACTACTAATGGACTAGAAGTATAGAATAGTAAATATAGGGCTACCCCTGCAAGCAATGGAATATTGGGTTCAGATTCTATGTTTAAAGTTTACAGCTGTATGTATACAGTTAGTGTTGGAAAAGCCACCTAACTGTCCTCTGCCTCAGTTTTCATATCTGTAAAATAGAAGTAACAAAAATATTTATGATGAATGAACAAATATGATGCAAAGAGTGTTTTATAACCTTAAAATGATACCAAAAAATTTGAGTTATAATAATTAAATAGAGATTGTATGGTACAATAAGAAGAATGCTGAATTTGGAATCAGAGGATCTAGATCTAAACCCTCCCCCAGCCACTTGTGAAGATGGTATTGACTCTCTCCTTGCCTACTTTTAAATTTAATCAACCAAAGGGAAGATACCCCTACTTAACCATCAGTAGGGGAGGTTCACAAACCACTTACTAAAAGGGTTTATACCTTCAGAAGCAACTGACTGCCCCCTGGGCAGTGCTAAGCAAATTAAAAGACTACCATTGGTCCCCATAAAGTGGAGGAAGGGACAGGAAGGGACATGGAAAAAGGGTTTAGAAAAGCCCAGAACTTCCTGTCCAAAGAATCTTTCTCCTTCAGACTTCTTCCTTGGAGGAGATCCAGCTTGGGACTTTATCTTGAACTGGGATTCTGACTCTTGGACTGCTTCTGGTAAGACTGCTTTTGGATCTTCTCCTGGTGAGTGAAAAAAGCTGACCCTCCTTTCCTGGCTTCTGGAGAAATTAGCACCCAGAGAGGCCTCCCTCTAGGGGGAGGCCATGGTGAAATCCTTGCTTAATTCACCACTGGACCCTCTGGCTGGGGTTCCTGGAGCCCTGCCAGAGTGGAGCCAGGTACTGGAGCAAATAGTTCATGTATTAGTTTAGATATTTTCTCTACCTCCTTTTACATTTCTCTATTTTCACTCTGTCCCTCCTTTTGTAAACAAAACTGTTAAAAAGTCATTTTGACTTGAGCTGTATTAATTTTTTTTAATCGGCAACCACATTCTCTTATATTTAGTCCAACCATAAATTTAATCCCTACACACTTAATATCAAAGTGATTGAATGTTAAATGTCAGAATGACTCATTACTTATGGCAATGACTTGAGCAAGTTATTTAAACACTATGGACTTCAGTTTCCCCATGTCTAATGAAGGAGTAGAACTAGATAATCTCTGACATCCTATTTAGCTCTAAATTTGTGATCCCTTTATCGACTATGTGGCAGTTTGGTTTGTTTAGTAAATAGAGTGCCAGTCCTGGAGTCAGGAAGACTGATCTTCCTCAATTCAAATCTGACTTCAGATACTTAGTAGCTGTGTGACCCTGGGAAAGTCATTTAACCCTGTTTGCCTCAGTCTCCTCATCTGTAAAATGAGCTGGAGAAGGAAATGGAAACTGCTCTAGTGTCTCTGCCAAGAAAACCCCCAAAAGTGATCACAAAGAGTTGGATATGACTGAAAAGCAACAACAAAAAGTTGACTATATGATCACACATAGGTCACAATTTTTCTGAATCTGTTTCTTCATCTGTAAAATGAATAACAATGATACACTATTACCTAAAAACTTGTTGAGGAAAGCATTTTGCAAGCCTTAATATATTATATAACATGATTTTTTTATTATTATGACCAATGATTCAAATCTTTCAACTCCACAGTACAACAAAGTTCTTTGACTCTGAGATCTATTTTTAATTCCAATGTTACATACCTAAAGATTCTAAAGCCCTTTCCAATTCTAGCATTTTGTGTTTCTATTTGGCCCTTCAATCTGACATTCTGCATTCTATGATTCCTCATAAGACCCCATCTAACTCAGAGTCTCTAGT
This sequence comes from Monodelphis domestica, assembly GCF_027887165.1. NCBI lineage: Eukaryota > Metazoa > Chordata > Mammalia > Didelphimorphia > Didelphidae > Monodelphis > Monodelphis domestica. The sequence continues at coordinate 326,877,919 of NC_077227.1, read as the reverse complement.
TTAAAGTTCTAGTGGTTTCTCAAGCTCTGATATCCCATCATTTTATTATTTGAAGGGCCTTCTCAGTCTTACATTCTCTACTCTGTGGTTTATTCATATTTTCAAATGTGAAAAAGCAGTGTAATTCAAGATAAATCTCTTCCTAATTAGAGACAATTTTATAACAAACCATTTCCTTATAGAGAAAAGAAAAGGAAGATAAACATTCTAAACATTGCTTTATTTTCCTATTTCATAAACTCACCAAACCTGCAAGCAAGTAAAGGAACAGAGAGTGAGAGAGACAGACAGAGAGAGAGAGAGAAGAGAGAGAGAGAGAGAGAGAGAGAGAGAGAGAGAGAGAGAGAGAGAGAGAGAGAGAGAGAGAGAGAGAGAGAGAGGATTGAATTAGATGACCTGTGAAGTCCTTTCCAGCCCTGGTTTTAATGATTATGTGAATTAACCCTTTCTAACATGTGAAGCTGCAGAGTTTCCTCATTAGTTAATCAGGTTGTTCTCCTGGCCTTTCTCATTTTATAAATATTTATACTGATTTATACTACATGGTCTTGCAATATATATTTAATTTAAATAGACTGTCAAGATCCAAGTTGTAATTCATGAAGGGTGACATTACTAAAAGCCTGTAATTCAAGGCTAAAATGTCCAGGCCTACAAACAGCTGAGGGAGCCTGGAGTAGAACCATATATTTCACATGTCAAGAGGACAGAATACACACTGCGTGAACACTAGAAAAGATCTAAGAATCCTATTAGGTTTGGAAATCTCTCAACCCAGTGTTTCAAATGTTTCATTCTAAGCACCATGAAATAGCCCAAGAGGTAAAATGGAATCACTAACTACGGAAAAGAACACTGGATTATAAATTTAAAAATCTCTGTCTGAGTTTAGACTCTTTTTCCAGCTATGTTACCTGTGATAAGTAACTCATAGGCCTCAGTTTCCCTACCTGTAAATAAAAGAGGTAATCCTAGATGATTTCTATGCTCTTAAGTAGCTTGAACTATAGAAATCAGCTAATATTGCCTCTGATTTTTTAAATGGATATTCTATGTTCTGTGGTTCTCGGGTTTATTCCAGCACTAAATTTCTATGAAGATATTAGATTAGATGACCTACCTCTAAGGTTCCTTTCAAGCCTAACCTCCTTTGATTCAATTATTCTAATGTCCCTTTCTGCTCAGATTTTTGCCAAGATCTTTTCTAGGTCTATAAATGCTATAGTTCTCTTCTATTCTAGTCTAAAATTCCTTTTATCTCTGATTCTATGTTCTAAAGCATCTTGCATCCCTGATAGTCTATCTTAAATTATTTTAAGTCCCATCCAGGTCTGACATTCTTGGATTCTATCACTTATGGCTGAGCACCCCATTCTTTGGACTTGCTCACTGGCCCTGCCCAGTTTCCTCCAAGAACCTTAGAGATAACTCTAATATAGCTTGTCATATTCTCTCCCTCCCTCCCTCCTTTCTCTTCCCCTCTCCCTCTCTCTCTCCCTCTCCCTCTCTTTCTCTCTCTCTCTACCTCTCTCTGTCTCTCTCTCTCTCTCTCTCTCTCTCTCCCTCTCCCTCTCTTTCTCTCTCTCTCTACCTCTCTCTGTCTCTCTCTGTCTCTCTGTCTCTGTCTCTGTCTCTCTCTCTCTGTCTCTCTCTGTCTCTGTCTCTCTCTGTCTCTCTTTCTTTCTCTCCCTCCCCTAGAACCCTGAACTCTATACTAATAACACCCAAGAAATTCCCATTCCCTTTCCTTTCTCCAGGGAGTTGGACTCTAAACTGTCCAGAAACTCAACATTCAAGAAACTTTCCAGTTGAGTCCCCATATTGTCCACCACTTGGCCATGTGCAAATCACTTTATTATCAGTCAATGAGATTTAAGATATCTTCATTCTCAATGTGGTATTACTCAGCGTAATCCAATAGATATCCCTTTACCTTTTCATATTGTGAAAAGGCATGCGCACAACTTCACAGGAGGATACAAAGTACCAAACAAAGTCTCACCATCTTTTAAGTTCCTCAGTTGTTATTGATGATGATGATGATGATGATAAAGCATTTATATAGTGCTTCTTTAGGTTTTCAAAATTCTCTTCACATCAACCATGGGAGGTAGTCACTATTATTAACCCCATTTTAAAGATGGGGGAAGACACAGAGAGGTCAAATGTCTTGCCCAGGGTCACACGCCCAGTTAATGTCTGAGGCAAGATATGAACTCAAGCCTTCCTGACCCAAAATTCAATACCATCTTGCTATCCTAGGAATTTCTCTCAATTGCTCTATGAGTCTAAGGTCCCCTCCAGTTCTGAAATTCTGTTTTCTTTGATTCCAAGACCCCTGTAGTTCCCAATATTCCCAGTTATGAAACTTGAAGGTTCTTTTCAGCTCTCACTTTCTGTGGTTCTAGGAGCATATGGGGGAAATTTTTAGACTTTTTTTAATCAATTTTTTATTTTTTCAATTACATGTAGAAACAACTGTTCCCCTCCCACCCAGCCTTCCACCTTTCCCAAGAAGACAGGTAACATGATATAGGTTGTACATATATTATCTTATAATACATATTTCACTGTTATTCATATTGTGAAACAAGACACATATTACTTACATCAAAGAAAAATTCATGGAGGAAATAAAGTGAAGAATGATAAGTTTCAATCTGCATTCAGTCTCCATCTGCTCCTTCTAGGTGGTGGAGAATCTTTTTCATCATGAATCTTTCTAGAGATGAGAATCACAATGCTTTATGTGTGGTATGTTTATCAGGGTATGGAGGTGGGAATGAAGGTTATAGTTTACAAGGTTCTTTGCTCAAAACAAACCTATGAAAGATAACCAGGACGGAATTTCTTTCTCAGAGGCTAAAGGCCTTTCCCATAGTCACTCACTTAAAAGCCAAACCCAGGATGAAATTCAGGTCTTCTGACTACATGTCCATCTTTCTTCTGAACCATCTGCCTCTCTAAAACAAGCTTTTCCCTCCCTTCTACAAGATTGTTTTTTCTTTTTTAAAATCCTTACCTCCATAAGGCAGAAGAGTGGTAAGGGCTAGGCAATGGGGGTCAAGTGACTTGCCCAGGGTCACACAGCTGGGACGGGTCTGAGGCCAGATTTGAACCTAGGACCTCCCATCTCTGGGGCTGACTCTCAATCCACTGAGCAACCCAGCTTTTTTCATATATATCATCATAATTTCTCAATGGCTGCCTCCCCAAAGAAATAATCAAGAAACTTTTATTGGGGTTAGGAGGGAGGAAAGAAAACTTATCAAGTACCTATTATGTGCCAGTCACTGTACTAAGCACTGAGGAAACAAAAAAGGCAAAAGAGTGTCAGTGGCCTCAAACAACTCACTATCTAATGGGGGGAGAAAACATGCAACAAATATATACAAAGTACTCTAGATAGGATAAATTGGAGATAATTAGCTGAGAGAAGGCACTGAAAGGAGTGGGAAAGCTTCCTATAGACGGTGGGATTTTAACTAGTTATTAAATGAAAGTAGGTCAATAGTTGGATCAAAGAAGGGAACGTGTTCCAGGAATGAACAAGAGCCATAGAAAATGCACAAAGCAGAGAGATGGAGCATCTTCTCTGTGGAAGAGTCAAGAGGCCAGCGTTACTGGATGGGAAAGTATGTGGCTGAGAGTAAGGTGTAAAAAGACTGGAAAGATAGGAAGGAACTAGATTATAAAGGGCTTTGATTGCCAAGCAGCTGATTTTGTATTTGATCTCGGAAGCAATAGGGAGCCACTGAAGTTTAACAAGGAGAGGGGAGATCTGGTCAGACCTATCACATTAGTGGCTAAATGTAGGACAGACTGGAGTGGGGAGAGACTTGAAGCAGGCAGACCTACCAGAAGGATATTGCAATAATATAGGGGGAAAGTACTGATGGCCTGAATTAGAATGATACTGTGTCTTTCTTGACCCTGTTAAATTACACAGGGTTGAGGACAGACAGGGTGAGAGAATTATTGTGTCTCAAAATGCTGGTCCTGTTACCCAGAGTCACAGCTATTTCAGATGGATTATTTCTCTTTTAAAAAGTCTGGTCTATTCTTTAAATCACTCACTAAAGAGTCAAGCATGTCCACATCAGCCAAGGCCAACCCTCTCCCTTGCAATCCAGAAAAAGAAAAGCCTACTTGTGTGAGAGGCTAGGGACCAGAGGCAACAGATAAAGGGGGTGTGTACAATATAAGTTAATTTTTATTATAATTTTTTCAGTGCCTTTGTACAGAAATGGAAGCTATGTGCATAATTTATGGAGGCCTGCATCTGCACATGCCAAGCTCCAGCACTCCTTGCACACGCTCACTCAAGCATGAGATGTATAATGCTAACACATTCAGACGCCTGTGGAGGACCTGGTAAAAGAAAATTCTACTCCACTCTGGTACATTAAGATGATCAAGGCAGGAATCAGAGGTTTACCTCATTGTAAATAAACTTTGCATTTACAATTTAAAATTAAAACTGAATTAAGTGATTAAAGGTACACTATTTCTTCATAAATGTGTCTCAAGGGGGACTGGCAGAGAGAGGAGATATGGAGTCTCTCTGCTTCATCTTTCAGAAAAAGGCTGCTTTGACTTATGTCTTTCCTTGCCAGCCAGACAACAATAGATTTAATAAATAATAATAGTAATAATAGAAATAAAATGAATGTGCAAACAGGATGAGGAAATATAGCTTCTCTGTCATGCGGTTACCAGAGATGTACCAAGGATGCTTTCAGTGAGGCTACAGAAGAGAAACTAATATCCTAATACTTTTATTCCACTATAAAAAGTAATTATTTTACCCATTTATACAATCCAAAGGACACTAAGTATAAAAGAATAATAGCAGGATAGTGACTTTTCCCAGTGACTTTTACCATTTCTAAATTCCATCAAACAAAATGAAGAAAATTATTTTTCTATGATTATGACCATAAACAGTAGCCCCTCAAAATCCATCCCATGTCCATGTTGAAGGGGGATGGGAGAGAGGGAATGCTAACCAGGGAGACAGGCAGCAGAGACTCCATGTGGGCTCTGAGATCAGGAAAGCGTCTGTGAAGGCTTGTAGGAAACCGGAAACATTGGCCAACTGAGCTCCAGCAGTATCATCACTGTCTGGGTTAGCATTTGGTGAACGTGATTTAAATTCTCCTAAGAATTAAAGAAATAGGAAGGAACTGGCAGGGTTGTGGGATGACCATTGAGGACAGAGGAGTGAATGATTTGTCTTCCGAGAGTCCAAGAAGTCAAGGTACATTGGAACAAATCAGAAATGTCCCCGACTTGGTAGAAATACTTTGGGGCACATGGTGCTGGCCACGAAGGTGAGCAAACCGTGAGTCACATGAACTGGCCTGAAGAGATGAATGCTTGTATTTTTCACTTGTGCTTTAGAAATAGATCTTAACAGTTGTGTTTGAGGACTTGTACTAGTTGTCAACAATATTCTCAGCTTCAAGTTACACAACAATGAACTACAGATGGATGCTGGTCAATCATAAGAAATAGCTTCATTCCTAAAATTGGATTTGATGAAATAAGAGCAGTCAGCTTAGAGGTACTTAAATATGAAAAAAGAAAAAATGAAGGACCTGAATGAAATGAAAATATATACAATAATTAAAACCCTGAGAAGATGATTGCCTGGAATTCTATGGGTGGCAGACCACCCAGCTCCCATGTTCCTACTCCAGTAAAACCCTAAAGTTTTAACGGCCTTCACAATTACCAAGAAATCCAATGAGAAACTACAGTAAATGGCATTTTTCATCCCAGAGAGAATTGCACAAAAAGTCAGCCTGAAACCAAAGGACAACAGGAAAGGGAACTTTTCCCCTTACCCCGTTGCCCTTGCCCCAGTAAAGCCAACATCAGCACAAGTTAGTTTCCTAGTATGAAGACCTACAGGTAGCCTGCAAAGTTCTGCATCCAAAGTCTAAAAGGGTTCAATCCTTCAAATCCCTCCTGAGAGCTCCAGAGTGGGCAGAGTGTGGGGGAACATGGGAGGCCAGGATGGAAACAATGGGAAAATAAGCAGCCAACAGTTACCAGTGACCAGTGGGCAGCATGGAGCCATAACAGTGATCAGACCTGTATAGCCCAAGTCCAGAACTCTGATAATCCTAACCCTCTGTACTGAGAGGCCACAGAGAGCCCTAAAGTTCCAAAACTTTCAATCTCAAAGGTCCACGTGGAACTTAACCCCAGGAGAGAGAGTTCATAGTAAACCAGGGGATATGCTGATGACCTCTCCCAAAAACTAACAGCTAGAAGAGCCTGGTTCTGTCACAAAGCCTGCATTCAGGAACTACATCTAGAGAATTGAGTACATTAAAATATATATATATATATATATATATATATACATCAACCTATGTTAAAAATAATTGCCAAACTAGAGATCCTCCAAAAGAAAGACAGAATAATTTCACAATTGCAACATAGACTTAAAGGAAAAACTTGGATTTTCCACAAGAACTATGTGAACAATAAATTAGAAGGTAAAGGTAATAAAAAGTGAAAATACTGTGAAGACCAAAATATTCAGCATCCATCAAGAACTATGTTGTGGAGACTAGAAAAGCAAATTAGAGGAAAGAGACAACCCCCAGTGAAGGAGGCTGTGGAAAATGTCAGGTTGTCTATATACTCAAAAGATATCCAACACAATGAAAGCACAAGTTGTATCAAAAGTGAAACAGAAAGCTTGAATGCATACTATTATTATAATCAGGGATAGAATAGTTGTTACCTCAAGAGAGGCAAATGAAACTTTAAATACTCTGTAAAACTGAAAAATGTCAGGCCCAGATAAGATATATAATTACTGGCTCAAATCCTGAAGAGCATTATATAAATCTTTACCAAAGCAGTCAAGGTGTGCAGGAGTCAGTTCAATCTGACTCATGAGCCAATTGATTATTAAATTTTCAAGATGAACATTTTGTTGTTGTTCAGTTGTTTCAGTTGAGTCCAACCCCCATTTGGTGTTTTCTTAGCAAAGACTCTGGAGAGTTGCAATTATCTTCTCCAATTCATTTTTCAAGATGAGGAAACTAAGGCAAACAGAGTTAAGTAACTTGCCTGGGGTCATACAACTAGTAAGTGCCTGAGGCCAGATTTGAACTCAGGAAGATGGGTCTTCCTGACTCCAGGCTGGGCATCCTAGATACTCCAAATTAAAAAAATACTGGATGAAATTATAGACTATCAAAGTCTTAATGCTGGTGACATGTGCTTCAAATATAAAAAGGAGAGAAGAAACTGAAATTGCACATGCAAGAAAAATGTAAAAAGAAAAAGAAAAGAGTTTTAAAAATAAAAATGTAGCTTATAATCATTGACACACTGTGTCAGCTAAGAAATTATAGAATGCAAGGCTTTCTCACCAAAAATGAGATCCATTTCCTCTTCATACCTGGCCATGATCCACTGTGAGTGATCCACTGTGAGTGAAAGCAAATTAATTGAGCAGTAGTACAAATATGTGGTATCAATATCCCCAAAATTTTCAATAGCCCAGTTAAGTACAATAGCAAACAAACACACTATCATATTTCACATAAGTTGCTGTATGGCATTTTTAAAAGCCTATGAACTGATGGATATTTGTCACAATTTTTACAAACATAGCAAATCTTTCAACCTTGGCAAATACATTTTTAAACGAAGTAAAACTCATTTTGGGTTTAGAACATCATCAAGAAATCTAGATATCATTATGGTGGAAGTAAAATGAGCTGAAGAGTTATAAATGAGAGGTGCTACTTTTTGGAGGTTTCTAGGGGTACATGCCCTGAGATTAACTGCCTAACTTTCATTTACATTTTTTGAAATGCGGGATTTGGGGGTTAAATTATATTTCACTTCAGCTGTTAAAATGGGCCTTACCTCTCATGTTAGGAGCAGGCAAAAATGACCAGAGATTATTAAGAAAATTCTAAAAATCATGTCTAAAAAACCCTTAAATTCAACTGAGATATTTAGCACATTAAATTTTCCAAAAGTTGTTATAGCAATTTTTCTGATGGAGTCCATCTATCCTTTATGTGACAATTTACAAAGTCAAAAATAGAAAAGCTGTTTTTTACATGGGCTTATTCAATGTTCAGTATGCTTATAGGGGAAAAGCAACAGAATTTAACAGTAGTTAAAACTCAGTACATTAAAATGATTCAGTGTAACAGAATAGCATTGAATGTAGTAATATATGAACTTAAAATCACAAAGTTAAACCACAAACAAAACAAACAGTAAAAAGCAATAGAATACAGAGATTTTTATAAAACATTGGAGTCTGAAATGCCTTAAAAATATAACCTCCAGTCTCTTTAAAGTTCCTTGGGTTTTTATCCATTTAGATGCCTATTGTCAGAAGGCAAGAGAATAGTCGTGGTTAGGCAATGGGGTTTAAATGGGCCACACAGCTGAGAAGTATCTGAGGCCAGATTTCAACTGAGGACCTGGCTCTTAATTCATTGAGCTGCTGAGTTTCCTCCCCATAGTAAGAGTGGATTTTAGGAATTTCAAAATCAGCTAAAGAGTTTCAGGAAGCTGAATTTTTTCCCTGGAATGCAGGTGAAGTAAATAAATTATCAATATAGTTAAAAGATATCCTTTTAAATACCCCATGCTTATAAGTTCCTGTTTGGAAAAATCTCTTTCTTCTTTCCCTTTCTTTCTCCTCTCCTGTGATCTCCCTGCCCCCAGTCCACGTGGAGGCTAATCGTAGTCTAAGGGGAAATTACCCGGTTTTTACCAGCTGGTTTTTGATCCTGAAGAAATTGGGTCTGCTACCAGCAGCCTGGGTGATGAGCCATCTGGGTCGGAGGCCAGAGGTACGGGATCAGCTGGGCCAAGTGAGTGAGAGAAAGACCAGGAGCAGGAGTGAGCCAAGCTGAGCTGAGCCGAGTGGAGCTAGGCGGGAGGGAAGGGCTCAAGAAAGTCTAAAGTGGATGGCTGCAGGCAGGCAGGCAGGGACCGGACAGGCTGGGCTGGGAGCCTGTGAGCTATCTAATGGCTGGAACAAGCTGAATCAGCAACAGCTTTGCGAGGGTAAAAAACCTTGGCCAGAGAAACGTGACTCAATGAAATCACAGATCAATAAGCCCCTTTCCTTTACCTCACAGTGTATATGCATTGTCTTGTACTACCTTTTAGATTACCTGTTTATTTCATTCTGTTTCTATGCTGGTTTTTCTGTGAGATTTTCCTTCTGATGAATTCTTCCTATTTCTTCTTCGTTGTTCGTGTTGTTCTTTTACTTTGGTTGATTTCTTGCCATTTTGAAAGGTTGAATGAGAGACAGGCTTAGACACAATAATTCACTCAATTATCTTGCCAGAATTCCCTGAAGTCATTTTCCCCAGGCTACCTGTAACCCAAGGCAGAGTTTTACCCTTGGCTTTTCTGACCCTGAAGCAACAGACTAAGATCTCTGTAAGCCCCAGAGGTCCTAGAGTCTCAGAGAGGCTGCCTTCTCTCTATTTCATATTAGAACTAGTGATGGCTAAGGTACCTAAAAAGGAACTTAGATCTGGCCTAAGAGAGGAGGCATCCCATCTGTTTCTTTTCAGCTAACCATGAAAGTATCTTGGAGTATTGGAGTATGCCTATCTGTTAATTAGACCTTGTTGCCCTGACTACCTCACAGAGCTGATATGTAAATAAAATACAGGTAAGAGGACTTTGTAAACTGAAAATGATCATATAAATGTAAGGTTTGGTTAATTTTGATAAAGCCCTCACCCCAAATGAGTATCTTTGGGGGAAAGGATATGAGGAAGTCAAGCAATTATAGAACCTTTCCTCTCAGAGGACAAAAACTCTTAAAGAAATATAAATTAAGCCTAAACTTTCCCTTAAAATGTGGATAAAAATCCATTATCATTGCTTCCCTAGAAGTCACTTCACAGGCTGTGCTGAGCAGCTTGCTGGCTAGACTGTACTGCCTGTGAACTGGGCACATGAGAACAAGATTTGCACGCCCAGATGGCAGCAGGCTCTGTGGACCAGTCTAGGACCCAGCAGGAAGCGTTCATTCTCTGCTAATCTTTTTCTTCAAAATTTCTGGTCATCAGAAGAAAAGTTATATAAATGTCAGAGACAGTGTGATATACTAGAAAGAGAAGGAATCTTGAAAGTCAGAAGCCCTGAATTTGAGTCCTGGCTTTACCACTTAAAGCTCATGTAACCACTGGTTCTTAGTCTATTACAAAGTTCTCTCAGTTCTACCTTTACCTCTCTCATATATGTCCATTTTTGTCCTCTAATGCTGAGACAGACCCTCATCCCCTCATACCTGGACTATTGCAATGGCCTTCTGGTTGGCGTTTCTGCCTCAGATTTCTTTCCACTTCAATCCATTCTCCACTTAACTATCAAATTAATCTTCCTATAGTATCAGTGTGGCCATGTTACCCCTTATTCAATAAGCTGCATTGGCTCCCTAGAACCTCCAGAATCAAATAAAAAATCTTCTGCTTGACTTTTAAAGTACTTTATAACCTGCCCACTTCCTAACTTTCAAGTCTTCTTCATCCTTACCCCCATCTACATACTCTACAATCCAATGAGCTCTGTGATGTCCCCCAGGATTCTGTCCTGGGGCTCCTTCTCTTCTCCCTCTATATTTCTTTACTTAGAGATCTCATTGGCTTCCATAGATTTCATTACCGTCTCTTTGCTGATGATGTTCACATCTACCTATCTCTAACCTCTCTGCTGACTTCCAAACCCACATCTCCAGCTGTCTTTCAGATATTTCCAACTGGATGTCCAGTAGACATCTTAAACTCAACATGTCCAAAACTGAACTCCTCATCTCTTCCTCTAAACCCTTCTCTGCTCCTAACATCCCAATTACTGCAGAGGGCAACAACATCCTCTGAATCCCCTAGACTTGCAACCTAGGAGTCATCTTCAAATCCTCACTCTATCCATCCTGTGACAATGCCACCATTCTGGTGCAGACCCTCATCACCCCATCACCTGGATTATTTCACCAGTCTATTGTCACAAGTCCCTTCCCACTCCAATCCATCCTCCATTCAGCTACTCAAGTGATTTTTGTAAAGCACATGTCCAACCAAATCACCACCCTACTCAATAAACTCCAGTGGCTCCTATTGCCTCCAGGATCAAAACAAACCTCTCTGGCATTCCAAGCCCTCCATTGCCTAATCTCCTTCTACCTTTCCAGTTTTCTTCATATCTTATTCCTTACCATGTACTCTTCAGTGACACTGGTGCCCTTACTATTCCAGGAACAAGAGAGAGAAAAGTCAGAACTGAAGAGATAGATTTGGAAATTGTCTGCATAAAGATATTCATTGAGTACATTAAATTACCAAAGGAGAGAGTATAAAAAAACCTATCAGTGAACACTAATATTTTTTAATATTTTATTTTACTGATTATATGTAATAACAGTTTTCAACATGTGTTTTCCAAAATTATAAGATTCAAATTGTCTCCCTCCCTCCCTTTCCTCTCCTCTCTTGGAGATGGTAAGCAATTTGATCTGGGTTATTCAGTAAACATTCATTAAGCAGCTACTATGTGCCAAACATTGTGGTATGTGCTAAAAAGGAGAGAAGTCTGAAGAAAGACCCTTTAAGAACTCACACACATAATTATGGGAGAAGAAGGTGAGAATCCAGTTTTAAAAACAACAAAGGACCAATTTGAGTCAAAAAGAGAAAATCAGAGGAAGCTAAGGGCAGTGATAAATAGTGCATAGTGAATGTTCTGTGTATTCCTAAGGAGCCAGAACTTGAACTTGGGAAAGTGATCAGGAATAGAGATGTACATTGGGAATTTTCTAGCTCTTCCATCTTCTATAATGTCTAAGTGGGTGACTACTCCATGTCCTGTGATAGTTCCTGAATGCTCAATTCTATATCTTGATCTGAAAGTTCCGAAAGCTCTACTACTCTTGGGTTAGCTAACCCAGCTAGCCAGCATCATCTAAAACTCAATTCCAAATTGTGGTATCTGTTAGTGATGGAATATTCTTGTGCTCAAAGAAATAATGAACTGGAGGAATTCCATGTGAACTGGAACAACCTCCAGGAACTGATGATACAGAGTGAGAGGAGCTGAACCAGGAGAACTTTGTACACAGAGGCTGATACACTGTCACAATTGATTGTAATGGACTTCTCTACTAGTAGCAATGCAAAATGATCCAGGACAATTCTGAGGGATTTATGAGAAAGAACACTATCGACATGCAGAGAAAGAACTGTGGGAGTAGAAACACAGAAGAAAACCAACTGCTTGGTCACATGGGTCGATGGGGATATGATTGGGGATGGAGACTCTAAATGATCACCCCGGTGTAATGATCAATAATAGGGAAATAGGTCTTGATCAATGATACATGTAAAACCCAGAGGAATTGTGTATCAGCTGGGGGGCGGGGGAGGCAGGGAGGGAAAGAACATGAATCATGTAACCATGGAAAAATATTCTAAATTAATTAATTAAATAATATTTTTAAATTAAAAAATAAAATAAAACTCAATTCTATTAAGGGATGATTCAATATACTTTGAAGAAGTAGAAGTCACTTAATCTCCTTCAATCTTAGTTTCCTCATCTGTAAAATGGGAATAATGAATAGCACCTACCTCCTAAAGTTGTTGTCAGGATAAAATGATATAATATTTATAAAACACTTTGTGAACCTTAAAGAACTATATAAATGTGAGCTCTTATTATTAATATTTCCAAAATCCCTTGGAGCCAAGAGGTCTATTTAAGAAAGAGTAGAATCTGGGAGTCCTGTGTCTTCTAAATTAATTTTCTTTCTCTCCACTGTGTTGGGGAGAACTCCCAGAAGGTGGGAGGGAGTACGTAAAGCTTATTTTAGAGCAACTTTCTCCACATAAATCATCTCAAAAGCAGCTGATTTAAGCGGCAGGAAAGCAAAAGTAGCCCGAGCTCTAATTGAGGGCTGTGGAGATATGTCACAGTTCAAAGAGCCTGCCGGTATTTCTTTTTTAATTGAACCTTTAACTACAATGCATAGGCCCTTGCTTTCACTCTAGGCAGCTGGTCCATAAACCATGTTTTTCCTGATGCCCTCATTACAAATAGGATGAGGAGGTAGCTGATGAGTTTGGCACAGAATTGAGAAGCTGGGAATCTCAAGTTTGAGAACCGTTCATTCTGGAGTTCCAGCATTCTCCCACAAAGTAACATAGCCACAGAGAACTATGTCTTTTGACTTTCTAAACCCATGGGCTGGGGGCATCTGGGTGGCTCAGTGGATTGAAAGTCAGGGCCAGAGATGGGATGTCCTGGGTTCAAATTTGACCTCAGACACTTCCTAGCTATGTGACCCTGGTCAAGTCACTTAACCCTTATGGCCTAGCCCTTACCTCAGAACCAATACCCAGTATTGATTCTAAGATGAAAGGTAAGGGTTTTTATAAAAATAAATAAATAAAAATAAACCCATGGGCTCTGCAGATCCAAAACAATGGGGTCCCAGAATTCTAGATTAGTGAACTTTAGGTTGCCAAGATCATGAGTTCTAGGAATCTTTAACTGACCAGGGCTTTCTATGATCAATCAATTAATCAATAAATATCTGTTAAGTACCAATTATGTGACAAGCAGTAGGGATTAAAAAAAAAAGACAAAAGATAGTCCTTGCACACAAGGAGCTCACAATCTAATGGGGGAGAGACCAAATGTCTAAAGAGGTTTTAAAGTCACTGACTTCCACAGAGTTGCAGAATGACAACCTAATAATAAGTGTTGCTTTGTTATCTCTGGTAGTCCTGACTTATCTCAGTTAAATTGTTGGCATAGCAGTCAGTACTAAACCTATGAAATTCCTTTAACAGGGACTGGCAGGCAATAGCATTTAGGCACCAAAACAGCTAAATTAAATTTCTTAACTCAGCAAGTTGTTTCCCTCATTTGAGCCTCAGTTCTCTAATATGCAATATAGGGAAAGGAAGAAGAGAAAAGGAATGTTAGATTTAAATTAATATCAATAACTCCAAGTATTACATTTATAAAGGTTATTAATACTCACTTGAAGTAGAAGGAATAAAAACCTAATTATCTAACAAAAATAAGACCACGTGAGTAAATTCTTCTGCCTGGCCCAAAGCCAGCTTTCATAGCCACAGATCACAGGAAGAGAGAGCAAGGCGGGGCTACTCAAAACTTATATCCTCCCTATGTTAGCACATAACATGAGAAGGAACATGGAATGCTGGAAATTGGAGTTCTGGGGAACATATTCTAATTCCACAGGAACAAACATTTATTTTTTTTAATTTTTAATTTAATTTTATTTTTTTGGTTACAATATTCACTTTATTTCCCTCCCTCCCCTCCACTGGCTCCCCTTCCTACAGTTGATGCACAATTTCATTGGGTATTACTTGTGTCTTTGATCAGAACTTATTTTCATGTTATTGTTTGCACTAGGATGTTCATTTAGAGTCTACATCCCCAACCATATTCCTTCAACCCACATATTCAAGCAGTTGTTTTTCTTCTGTGTTTCTACTCCCACAGTTTTTCCTCTGAATGTGGATAATGGTTTTTCTCCTAGATCCCTCCAGGTTATTCTGGGTCACTGCATCGCCACTAATGGAGAAGTCCATTACATTCCATTGTACCACAGTGTATCAGTCTCTGTGTGCAATGTTTTCCTGGTTCTGCTCCTTTCACTCTGCATCAATTCCTGAAGGTTGTTCTAGTTCCCATGGAATTCCTCCACTTTATTATTCCTTTGAGCACAAGAGTATTCCATCACCAACATATACCACAATTTGTTCAGCCATTCCCCAATTGATGGGCATCCCCTCGTTTTCCAGTTTTTGGCCACCACAAAGTGCGCAGCTATGAATATTTTTGTACAAGTCTTTTTGTCCATTATCTCTTTGGGGTACAGACCCAGCAGTGCTATGGCTGGATCAAAGGGTAGACATTCTTTTGTCGCCCTTTGGGCATAGTTCCAAATTCCCCTCCAGAATGTTTGGATCAATTCAAAACTCCAACAGCAACACATTAAGGTCCAGACTTTGTGACACCCCCTCCAGCATTCATTACTTTCCTTTGCTGTCATGTTAGCCAATCTGCTAGGTGTGAAGTAATACCTCTCAGAGTTGTTTTGATGTTCATATCTCTGATTATAAGAGATTTAGAACACTTTTTCATGTGCTTATTAATAGTTTTGATTTCTTTAACTGAAAATTGCCTGTTCATGTCCCTTGCCCATTTATCAATTGGAGAATGGCTTGCTTTTTTATACAATTGGTTTAGTTCTTTGTAAATTTGAGTAATTAGACCTTTGTCAGAGGTTTTTGTAATGAAGATTGTTTCCCAATTTGTTGCTTCCTTTCTAATTTTGAATGCATTAGTTTTGTTTGTACAAAACCTTTTTAGTCTGATGTAATCAAAATTATTGATTTTACATTTTTGTGATTTTTTTCTAGTTCTTGCTTGGTTTTAAAGTCTTTCCTTTCCCAAAGATCTGACAAGTATACTATTCTGTGTTCGCCTAATCTGCCTATAGTTTCCTTCTTTATATTCAGGTCATTCACCCATTCTGAGTTTATCTTGGTGTAGGGTGTGAGATGTTCATCCAAACCTAATTTCTCCCATACTGTCTTACAATTTTCCCAGCAGTTTTTATCATACTGTCTTGTTGAAGTCATTTACCCCAAGTCTATTTCACTAATCCTCTTTTCTGTCCCTTAGCCAGTACCAAATTGTTTTGATGACCACTGCTTTATAGTATAGTTTGAGATCTGGGACTGCAAGTCCTCCTTCCTTTGCATTTTTTTTTCATGATTTCCTAGGATATTCTTGATCTTTTATTCTTCCAAATGAACTTTGTTATGTTTTCTTCTAATTCAGTAAAAAAAGTTTTTTGGTAGTTCAATGGGTATGGCACTAAATAAGTAAATTAATTTGGGTAGGATTGTCATTTTTATTATATTGGCTCGTCCTACCCATGAGCAATCTATGTTTTTCCAATTGTTTAGATCTAGTTTTAATTGTGTGGAGAGCGTTTTGTCCTTGTGTTCATATAGTTCCTGTGTTTGTCTCGGCAGTTAGATTCCTAAGTATTTTATATTGTCCTGGGTGACTTTAAATGGAATTCCTCTTTCTAATTCTTGCTGCTGAACTGGGTTGGAGATATATAGAAATGCTGATGACTTATGCAAGTTTATTTTGTATCCTGCAACTTTGTTAAATTTGTTGATTATTTCGACTAGCTTTTTGGTTGATTCTCTAGGATTCTTTAAGTAAATCATCAGCTCATCCACAAAGAGTGATAACTTGGTCTCCTCATTGCCAATTTTAATACCTTCAATTTCTTTTTCTTTTCTAATTGCTACTGCTAGTGTTTCTAGTACAATGTTAAATTATAGAGGTGATAATGGACATCTTTGTTTCACTCCTGATCTTATTGGGAAGGCTTCGAGTTTATCCCCATTGCAGATGATGTTTGCTGATGGCTTTATATAATGGGTGTTGTATTTTATCAAAGGCTTTTTCTGCATCTATTGAGATAATCATGTGATTTTTGTTGGTTTGCTTGTTAATATGGTCAATTATGTGGATGGTTTTCCTAATATTGAACCATCCTTGCATTCCTGGTATGAATCCTACCTGGTCATAGTGAATAACCCTTGTGATGACTTGCTGGAGTCTTTTTGCTAGTATCCTATTTAAGATTTTTGCATCTATATTCATTAGGGAGATTAGCCTATAGTTTTCTTTCTCTGTTTTTGACCTGCCTGGCTTTGGGATCAGTATCATATTTGTGTCATAAAATGAATTTGGTAGAACTCCTTCTTGGCTTATTCTGTCAAATAGTTTGAATAATATTGGGATTAGTTGTTCTTTGAATGTTTGATAGAATTCATTTGTGAATCCATCTGGACCTGGGGATTTTTTCTTAGGGAGTTCTTTTATGGCTTGTTCAATTTCTTTTTCTGATAAGGTATTGTTTAGGTAACCTATGTCTTCCTCTTTTAGTCTAGGCAATTTATATTTTTGTAAGTATTCATCCATATCACCTAGATTTCCATATCTGTTGCCATATAATTGGGCATAATAGTTTTTAATGATTGCCTTAATTTCCTCTTCATTAGAGGTAAGGTTTCCCTTTTCATCTTGGATACTGTCTATTTGGTTTTCTTCTTTCCTTTTTTTAATTAGACTGACTAGTACTTTGTCTATTTTATTTGTTTTTTTCAAAGTACCAACTTCTAGTCTTATTTATTAAATCAATAGTTCTTTGACTTTCAATTTTATTAATTTCTCCTTTGATTTTTAGGATCTCCAATTAATCTTCATCTGAGGATTTTTAATTTGTTCACTTTCTAGTTATTTAATTGGCATGCCCAATTCATTGACCTCTGCTCTCCCTAATTTGTTAATATATGAACTCAGGGATATAAATTTCCCCCTGAGTACTGCTTTGGCTGCATCCCATAGGTCTTGAAAGGATATCTCATCATTGTCATTTTCTTCAATGAAATTATTGATTGTTTCTATGATTTGTTCTTTGACTAACCGGTTTTAGAGAATTGTATTATTTAATTTCCAATTAATTTTTATTTATCTCTCCATGTAAACTTAATGATTATTATTTTCATTGCATTGTGATCCGAGAAGGCCACATTTATTATTTCTGCTCTTTTGCACTTGTTTGCAACATTTTTATTCCCTAATATTTGATCAATTTTTGTGAATGTATCATGTGCTACTGAAAAGAAGGTGTATTCCTTTTTGTCCCTATTTATTTTTCTCCACATATCTACTAACTAATTTTTCTAAGATTTCATTCTCTTCTTTCACCTCTTTCTTATTTATTTTTTTGTTTGATTTATCTAGTTCGGATAGAGGAAGGTTAATATCTCCCACTAGTATAGTTTTTCTATCTATTTCATTCTTGAGCTCAACTAGTTTCTCCTTTAGAAATGTGGATGCTATGCCATTTGGTGCATACATGTTGAGTACTGATATTTCCTCATTGTGTATACTGCCTTTTATCAGGCTGTAATTACCTTCCCTATCTCTTTTAACTAGATTTATTTTTACTTTGGCTTTCTCAGATATCATGACTGCAACTCCTGCATTCTTTTTATATTTTCTTCAATTCTTTTATTCTTTTGGTTTTGTTTTATAGTGTCCTGCTGCCTTGTGAAGTCACTTAATTCTAGTTGTTGTATTCTGCTTCTTAAAGACTGGATTTCATCTCTGGCTTTTTGGTCATCCATCTCCTTCTGGTCTGATTTTCTTTGGAGGTCATCTTTCATCCTCTTTGCCCCATCTCTCATCTCTTTGCCTCATCTTTCATCTTCTTTGCCTCATCTTTCATCTCCTTTGCCTCATTTTCAAGCTGGTTGATTTTGGCTTTCAAGACAATATTTTCTGTTTCCAGATGACTTATCTTAGTTTTTAAGTTCTTTTTCCAATTGTTTTCAGCCTCTCTTAATTGTGTTTTGAATTGCATTTTGAGTTCTTACAAAGCCTGTATCCAGTTTGCTGGGATTTCTGATTTATTGTTTGCTGATCCCTTCCTCTCTCTTCCACTTGATTTTTGCTTGTTGCCTGTACAGAAGCTGTCTATTGTAACTTCTTTCTTCCTTTTCCATTGTTTCCTCATATTTACCCTTTCTTTGCTCCCTGTATTTTTCTGCACTCTTGTTCCTCTCATTTTTTTGGTTTTGGGGCTTTCTGTCAGTCTCCTCTCTTGGAGCTTTGTCAGATCTCTCAGTGCAGTCTCTGGGGGAAGAGTGTTGGAGTTTGAGCTTCCCTATCCTCTGGAGGCTTTTGATTGGATTAAAGTCCAGCAATCAGTGAGGCAGGGGTATTGGAGTTTGGGCTTCCCTGAGCTCTGGACACTTTTGATGGGATTAAGTTCAGCTGAGTTAGGCTGCATGTGCTCTGAGGCCAAAACCTCCTGGAAATCTGGAGCAATATGGAGGGTCCCAGCAGTTCTGACCAGGCTGCCAGCTCTGTGCTCCCTCTCCAGCTCCTTCCCGGCCACCTATGTTCGACGCTCTGAGCCTGGCACAGCCCTTCCCGCAAAGTACACCCTAGAGACCAGTGCCTTTGCCCACCCAGAGGTTCCCGCTGCCGCTGGAGGCTTAGCACTCTGGGTGGGGGGGTAGAGGGGTCCTGGGAATTTCCTTCTGCCTTCACCTTAAACCCGAGTGTTCTTGGATTTTGGCTTTGGGTGGAGTGTACCTTTTGGTTTGAGTCCAGCAGGAGGGTTCTTTGGCTCTGTCCTGTTGTTAAGTTTGAATTTCAGCCCCCTAGGAGCATTCAGTTTGTGATCGATTAGGAAGGGTATTCAGAGGTCTTGGGATCACATAGCTAGTAAGTATCAAATGTAGTTTGAGGTCAGATTTGAACTCATCTTCCTGATTCTAGGCCAAAATCTCTAGTCATTGTGCCACCTGCTGCCTTCATAAACTAATTACAAACTAATAGGATCATAGGTTTTATAGCAGGAAGAAACTTGTCACTTTAGTGGTCATCTCGTTTAATCCTCTCATTTTACAGATGAGCTAACTGTGATCCATAGAGTTTAAGTGACAGAGAATAGGATTTGAACTCATGCCTTCAGACTACAAAACTAAATTTTTTCCATGCTACCATGTGCCTCTCAGTACCACCTACTTCAAAAGGGCATCACTGGTATATCAAAACCCAGAGCCTTTCTCAGAAAGGGGATGTGTCTAAGTGCTTAGGAATTTCCATCAGTGAGTAAGCAGCAGAGGGATTTGGTCGATAGATCCAGTCACTCAGGTAAATATATTTCCATCAAATAAGGACAGTCATCAGATTGCTCTTGCTACAAGGACAAGCTTTGAAACTCATGCACCAATTCAACCTATTTATCCAAATCTAGGGAAATAGGAGAATGTCTCGCAAAGCCTCTCAGAACAGCATTCTCTCTGTTCCTTTAGGTACAATTAACAAGTATGTTTCACAGACAGGTTCCATAGATTTTGGTCTCCCTTACTCACAAATGAGACCTAATGCCCACTCCCCCAGGAAAGTGGCTTTGATTTAAAAAACAGAGCACTTGTAAATAGGGCTCCAGATATTTTTTCCACAGGGCAACCCATTCTACCTTCAGACAACTATAATTATTGGGAAGTTTTTCATTAGACTGATACAAAATCTGCCCCATAATATCCATTAGTTAATTCTAGTCCTAGAGTCTAACAAAACAACCTTGAGCCTTATTTAAAGACAATGAGGTGGCACAATGATAGAGTGCTGGACTTGGAGGCAAGAAAAACTGAGTTCAAATACTGTCTCAAACATTAACAGCTATGTGACACTGGACAAGTCACTTAACCTTTCTGCCTCAGTTTCCTTATCTATAAAATGAGGATCTACCTTACAGTTTGATAGGAGGCTCAAATAAGATAATATCTGTAACCTGCTTTGTAAATCTTAATGTACTACATAAATGCCAATTTTTATCATAGTAGCATTGAGGATAGATTGTCAAATTTGTAGTTAGGAAAACCCAAGTTTAAATCCTGACTCATCTGGGTGATTCCAGGTAAATGTCTGAACCTCTCAGCCTCAGTTTCCTTATCTATAAATCAGGATTAATAATAGCATTTACCTCACAGGGTTTTTTTTGTAAGGATCAAGTGAGATAATGTAATATATAAAGTACTTTGCAAACCTTGAGGCTCTTTACTAATGTTAGTCTATTATAATTAGTAACCGGGAAGAACAAATATACAAAAAAACTATTATATAATGGAGAAAATAATGAGTACAAGGAGAGAGCCAGGCAAAATGCTATGAGAAATTGAAATGATTTAACTGTGAGAATTGGAGAAGGAGGAGGTAGAGAGGAGCTTGCATAGGATAGGTTTCATTACTGAGGTGGTACCTGAAGAAGTAAAGGAAAAGAAAAAGTTTCAACAGATGGAGATGGAAGGGCAGGAAGTATCTTTGACAGAAGGAATCTATTACAGGAACCAGAGATCTTATGAGTTCAGGCACACAGGAATAAGAGAATGTAAAAATAAAGATTAATCTCAATAATAAAAATATTATAATTTAGGAGATTTATTAAATGATCATTAGAAATCAAGGAATAAAGAGGATACAAAATAAAGACCAAATGCCCATGGCTGATTAGCCTATTGAAAATCCTACTCACCACCATTGAGCCAAGACGCCAAAGAGCATGGGATCCTCGTCTCTGCCTAATATCCCCTGTCTACAGGAAGTACTTAAAGACAGGAAGTCAGTAGGCTCCTGGGAAATGTAGTTCTTTTTTTTTAGGGTAACAGATTTTCAATTATACAAGTAATACAATTTGAAAAGGAAGTAATATGAGATATTATCTCTGTCTGTCTCCTTCTCTTCCTCATCCTAGACACTATCCCCTTCACAACTGCCTAGAGCCATGTTGGTGAACCTATGGCATACTATCTGGAGGGGACTTCTCCCATCCCTCTCTCCACATGGACATTTCTCACATCACCTACTCCTCTGCCCAGCAGTCCAATTTGAGTGCTTCCTCCCTCCCCTGTCTGGGGTAAGGGCTCCATGTGGTGTGAGGATTGTAATTTGAACACTCGGTCTCTAAAAAGTTCACCATCACTGGCCTAGAGCATATCCCATTGGATTTTGCCTAGAATAAAGCAAAATAGATAGGTTTGACCAGGCAGAAACTGAGACAGATTAAGGAGAGTTTTTTTTTTGGTGGGTGGCACCTCATTCCCCACCAAAAAAAGTAACAATATCAATAAGATTATAAATGCATTGAAATAATCTTGTTCAGTGATTTTTTTTTTCAGTATAAACCTATCATTTGTCTTTTAAAGACCCTTTCATTTTAGGGATGTAGTCTATATTCATGAGTAGTTTCTAGTCAAACCAAAGTTTATTGAATTGTGGTCAAATGAATGTTTGAAATCCAGTCTTATGCTGTTTCTGTCCCTAAGGCTATATGATGGGTGATGTCAAGAGAACAGAAGACAATGAAAGAGAATTGACTTATTTATGATGATCTCTCTAACATAGAATCTCATTCCTAAATGTTATACTGATGGAAAAGTTGTGGGAGGTCATATTTATCTTCCATAAAATCAGCCTCAAACATTAGGGATGTACCTTTAATACCCATAAAAGAGGAAATGAACACAAATTTTAAGGAAAGCAATAACACATGTTGCTTAAATCAAAACTAGCATACTCTGATGGGGGCAATGTGGTTATAATTGTTGTATCTTGATTTGGATTGAAAAGACTCCATCTTGTATTAGCTGTGTAACTGGGACAACCTGTCTTAAGTTCAGTTTCTTCACTTGAGAAAGAAAAAATACTTGTACTGCCAACTTGAACTACCAACCAACCTACACACTGCATAGCACTTGTAAAGTGAATAAAGTCCAAATTTCTTAACCTGGCATTCAATATTCTCCAAAATCTGGCTCCAAAATATTCCTCACAAGATTTATCTCATGATACTCCTTCTTATATGCTCTATGCTCTAACTGTATTAGACTCCTCGAGTCTACCCAACCTGTACTTTCTTGCCTCCTTCAATCTTTTGCTCTTGCTGTTCTCCAAGTCTGGAATGCTTTACCTTCCTCTTCCCTTACTGAATTCCCATCCCTGCTGAGTGAGTAGGATATTTAGTCCACAGAAAGGCTCAAGCCTAAGGGCTTTAGCTAGTGGATGGTCTGGCTTTTTGTTCTGAAGAATTCGATGCCTGAAGCTGAGAATTCTTTGTAGGAGATGAGAGATGTGGGCAATCAATCAATCAATATGTATTAAACCCCCACTTTGTGCCAAGTTCTGTGCTAGGTTCTGGGGATACAAATACAGAAAAAATGAAACAATCCCTACTTATAATTAGTTTCTTTGGAAAAGACAACAAAAATAAATACAAATATATTCTGCATAAAAATGAATCAAATGCAATAAACATTTATTCAGCATTTATTATGCCAGGCACTGTGTTAAGTGTTATGGATACAATTAATAATAATAATAATTATATATATATATATATATATATATATATATATATATATATATATATATATATATATATATATATATATATATATATATAGTGCCTGCTCTCAAGGATGGAAGACAACCCATAAAAGAAAGCAAGAAAAGAGATAGGAATTAAGTCAAGGAAGTAATCTTGTTCAGGGGCATCTTGTTCCAAGGAGCTGAAAATAGGCAGAGTAGCAGATACAAATTGAAGTGGACCAAAATTTTGGTTTCTGTCCTCTATAAAGAAAGGCATTGAGAAGACTCCACCATCCAGACTTCTAATCAAAGAGGGAAGAGGAGGCTGAGGGAGGTGGCATCCATCAAGATTTGAGTTGGGACCACAGTGATGTAGAGAGGATGAGATTGATCTGAGAGGGACATTTTGTTCTGTGGAGTTGAAAGTAGGCAGAGTAGTAGATATAGAATGAATGAATACAAATATATACAAATACAAAGTAGCTGGGGAGGTAGGTCACTAGCAGTTGAAGGAAGGTGAAAAGACAGGGGGCAGAATAGGGAGGGAAGGTATTCACTGAGGGACATGATTATGAAATGGAGTGGGAAAGCTTCTGAAACACAATTCAACATCCAAAGAGCCAAGCACAGCTGGTGTGGGCCCTTCCTCAAAATGGAGGTTCTGGGAGGAATTCACCAAGGAGAAGAGGAGACTGCAGAGACAGAGGGAGAGAGTAGCTAAAGCACGGAGCCACAAATCCCATGGCAGTCTGTCATGTATATGGAATAAAAAGGCCAGTTTGTCTGGAATATAGAGTTAGGCAAGGTCAGTACTGTCCAAAGATGATGGGGATGGCCAAAGAATGAAAGAAATGAGGCAGGTCACTCCCAAAGGAATGAAAGGCAAGAAAAGTTTTGTTTTGTTTCTTCTCAAGCAAAGAATTTTTGCTTGTCCAGGCCAAAAGTGGCTACTTTTCTAAAAGAACTGTAGAAAGTCCTCTATGGATACCTGAAAGAGCAAAGCAGCTGCCCATTCTTATAAGGAAGAAATAGCCAAGGATGTCATGGAACCTGAGAGATAGAAGGTATCTCAGAGGCCATCTAGTCCAAGCCATGCCTGAACAAGAATTTCTTCTGTAAAGTACCAGACAAGTACCCACACCTTAACTTCTCTGAGTCTCAGGTTCCTTAAAAGTGACTTGGACATTTACAAAATAAAAAAGGGGGGCAAAACTATGCAATTATTATTGACATTATTTTTCTTTCTTTATTCCCCATTCCAATCAGGCAGAAAGGTAGAACAAGCTCCATGGACAAATGCCCAAAAGGTCTGTTCTTGGTTGCATCCAGGCTTTCATAGAGTGAATATCCAGTGGGGCAGCATTCAGGAGAACAGCTACTGTCAAGAGAAATGTCAAGCAGAGCAACTGCTGGAAAAGACAAGTCTCTAAACAGAAATAGGCAGGGACAGCCTAACAGTATCACCAGAAAATAACAGCAACCCTGAAGCTTCAGAGGTGAGCAGCCCCTCCATATATATGCCCTGGCCACAAATTCCGTATATGTGTTCCTGTTCTTTGCACATATCCACCTTTTTTGCTAATAATTCACATTTTTATGATAGAGTGTAGAACAGATTTCTAGAGGAAATGTTTGATTAATTCTTTTCTCACTATGATATTTCATCCAATTCCTTTATTTTTAATTAATTTAATCATCCAGAAGAATATTAACTGTAAACAGTGAGGGCTCCAAGGCTGTGGGTCTGGACTCATACCTTGAATAATGAGGTAGCTAGCTTTTTCTGGTGATCCAAGTTCTGAGTTGGCAGAAGCTCCTGGAAACTATATTAGTGAATACCCTGGCACAATAAGAATTATACTATATGTATGTGACATGCAAAGCCATTCTCATAGCATACCCTGGATTGTTAAATGGTGAGGTAAAAACTCTGTAATTAGCAGTTACCTCTCTTTTCCAAATCTGGTTATCATTTCCTGGGTAATCTATTCCAGTGTTCTTCCCTTCTAGGGGGATCATAGTATATTATAGCTTAAGGGGACCTTAGAATCATGGATCAAAGAATGCCAGAAAGTATAGAAGGTTGAATTTGCCTTTGGGAACCAGGTCATGGAGAATGCTCAGTATTGCTCTTCCCAGTTCTAATGGACCAGGTAGACACTTTGGGACCTGCTTCCTACTATGTGATGACTCCATTCCAAAAGAACATTGCATTTTGGTATAAGGTAGCAAATTCTTAATGATCCTTTTGTGTCCCTTCCTTTCCCCATCCTCCAACCCTATGTCTTGAAAGCCTAGAGATCAGCTAGCAGGGTATCACTTGTCTAATAAATGTAATATATCATTTGGAAGATAAAGTCTCAGATCACCTCTGTCTCTAACATTGTCTGGAACCTAGAGGATGTTAGTTCTCTGCTGCTTGTTTCTCAGTTTCTTCTCCTCATTTCTTCTCTCTCATTTTCCATCCCCTTTCAGAACTGGAGGGTATCTCCTCCTAAGGTGAAGGGTATTTTTCTTCTTGCCCTTTTCCAAAGGGATTGGGGGCAATGGGGGGGGGGGATAGAGGAGAGAAAACAGCAGCAACTTCAGAGGATGAAAACCAAATCAGAATTAAAAGAAAAAATAGAGAGCAAGTCAAAGTACTGTGTCCCCCAATTTCCGTCTGTTCAGCTCCAGCCCCACTGGCACCCCTGGTCACATGGTCCTTTGATATTCATACAGAGGCCAGATGCATTGCCACAGGTGTTCCACAGCAATTTAGAATTAGCTAATGAACACCCATATCGTAGTGTTAGCCAAATATGATTTACATTTTTTCATTAAAAATGTCACAGGAAGTCCAGTCTCCCAGCGTTAGAGCATTTGAAGCCACTGCCAACAGAGTACACTTTTGATATTAATTAAAGTGAAAGATGACAGCCCTAGGAAAAGGAACAATTTTTCCTCCGCTCAGATAAATGACCTTTCAGGAGCGCTTGTTCGTCATTTAGAGTTGGTCATTACCAGAAATTATGGAATATTTTCAATGAGGCTGAAATCTCTGCCTCTATTTTTTTCTAATCTCTAACTTGGTCCTGGGGTGAAGTGGGATTGTTTCCCTCTGGGCCCCACAGTATTCACTTGTCCTTGTCCTAATTTGGCTCCTAGGAGAGCTGGACTCCTGAATCCTGGTGACTCTTCTCTCCTAGACCTTAGACTAGTCTCCCTTCTTTCTCAAGGAGTTCAGTACCTGGCTCCCAGGCTGTTTCACCAAATCATATCCTGCCATTAGGCTTGGGAGCATTAACTTCTACATCACTCAAATATCTTTCTTTCCTAATGAAGCACCCCTCCTGGATAAATTTGGGGGAACCCCCCAATTTGAACTAAGAGCTTCAGTCAGTTTTCAGTTGTGTCCAACTCTTTGCAACTTGATTCGGGATTTTCCTGGCAAATATACTGCAGTGGTTTGCCATTACCTTCTCCTACTCATTTTGTAGATAAGGTAACTGAGGCAAACAGGGTAAAGTGACTTGCCCAGAGTCCCACAAGGTGAGATTTGAAGTCAGGAAGATTCATCGCACAGGCACTTTATCCACTGCCCCTACAAGGGTCCTTCTACTTAGTAGTTATGTGGAGCCAGCTTTTTGCCATATGCCTTGCTGCCACCAAGACCCCAAGAAAGGTGACCTCCAGAGAGACTCAGAGAATGAATGCACTCAGTTTGGGGACTTATCCTGAGACTGCAATTCATCCCATCTAGGCATTCCACCAGAACACCAGCGCCTCGCCAGCATGCGTATTGTCATTCATCCAGTTGCTGCTTCCACTCCATCCCCCATGGCTTTCTAGCTCCTATTCAGGGCAGAATAGTTAGTACTGGGAAAGGCATGGCCCTTGAACATTCTGTGGCTTCTCTCAGAATCCCTGTGATTCTGTGTCACACACTGCATCAACTTCAGCTTTCTTCCATTGTCCAGTTTCTTTGTCCCCATCCAACTTTATCCTCGACATTTATGTTATGCCCTATTTTACCCTCACTCTATTTTTAACAAACACCCTTCCTATTAGACCTCTTCCTCTCCTGTTCTTTCCATCTCCTGGCAGTCATGGAAACCTGTTTCTCCCTTGATGCCATTGAATAGCTGGCCTCCCCCTCTCCTGGCCTGGATGTTCCTACTGGCATGCCCCGAGGCATGCTGGGGCTGGAGAGGGGAAAGGCTGCTTGTTGCTCCTCAGTGCCACTTCCAGGGCCTCCTTTACACACTAAAATCTCTTTTTTTGAAGGTTACTCCATCCAAATATATCACCCCATCCGGATTCTTGTGACTGTTTTCTACTAGCCCTGAGGCTATTCTCCTTCCTTTCTCAAGGAGTTCAGTAGCAGTCATTTTCTCCCACCAAATCCTACCCTTATCCTTAGGAACATTAACTTACACATAACTGTCCCTTCTAATATCTTGTCTTCCCAATTAATCAGCTTCCTCTTCTCTTGGGATCTGCACCTTCAGTCCATCTCAGCCAGCCACAGAGATGGGAATATCCTTGCTCTCCAACCACAAACATTCTTACTTACTTCCACAATCTAAAGCCCTGATGTTCTGATCTTCTTCCTCACCTCTAAACTCAGTTTCCATCCTCTCCTCAACCTCAAGTCCTTCCACCTTTCCTGCTTGTCCAGGCATTAACTTCTGCTCTAGTTTCACTTTTTTTTTAAACTTCAAAATATTGACTTTTAGGGGCAGCTGGGTAGCTCAGTGGATTGAGAGCCAGACCTAGGGGTGGGAGGTCCTGGGTTCAAATCTGGCCTCAGACACTTCCCAGCTGTGTGACCCAGAGCAAGTCACTTGACCCCCATTGCCTAGCCCTTACCACTCTTCTGCCTTGGAGCCAATACACAGTATTGACTCCAAGACAGAAGGTAAGGGTTTAATTTAAAAAAAAAAAAAAAAGATGAGGTAATGAGGGGGCAGCTGGGTGGCTCAGTGGATTGAGAGTCAAGCCTAGAGATGGGAGGTCCTAGGTTCAAATCTGGCCTCAGACACTTCCTAGCTGTGTGACCCTGGGCAAGTCACTTGACCCCCATTGCCTAGCCCTTACCACTCTTCTGTCTTGGAACCCAATACACAGTATTGATTCCTAGATGGAAGGTAAGGGTCTTTTTAAAAAAATATTGACTTTTAGTTAACCAGTTCGACTTTTCACTGTCCTCTACTCTGATACCCTTTGTCACCCTGTCCTAGTAACACTCATCCCTCCTTTTTGTTTGTTACATTAACATTCCTGTCCCTTCCCTCCCTGCACTAGAGAAGATATCACTTAACAACAAATATTTCTGGATGTATATATAAAACTATGTCTTGACTGTTTCTACTTATTAGTTCTATCTCTGGAGGTGGACACCCCTCTTCCTAAGTGGATTACTTCCATCATCTGCCTTCTCTGCCCTTGATCACATGCCGCTGGAAGTCACCAGGAACCATGTTGCCTGGATAATCAAGAAATTCATGCTATATAATTTCAACTGGGTCCTCACTGCTATGTGCCAAGTCTTTATCCTAGTTAATTGTCTATTATACTCCCCTGTTTGAGGACCACTTGTCCCTAACCTCTCCTTTCTTAAACTACTTAGATCACCACCTCCTTCTTTTCAGCAGAGGACCAATATTTCATTGAAAATTGAGGACATCCATTGCAAGCTTACCTTTTGCATCATTCTGCTCTTCAAATCACCTTGGTTCCACTACCTCTATCCTCTTTTCTTTTGCTCCTATCTTGGGGAATGGGTGTCCTCTTTGCCAACTCTATCTCCTCCTTTCTTTTTTAGAAATTGATGCTTTGATTATATCCTTTCTCCATATTTTTAAATTTTGCTATATACTTCTTTCATCATTGCCTGCGAACATGTCTGAATCTCTCCTATTCTTTATTTAATAAAAACAAACTTCACTTGACTGTAGTATTCCCATAAGCTGCCTTTTTATACCTCTCCTCCTATCTAGTCAGTGGATAGAGCCAGGAGTCAGAAAGTCCTGAGCTCAAATCTTGCCTCCAACCATTCCTCACTATATGACCCTGGGCATGTAATTTCCCTCTGCCTCAATTTCCTCAACTATAAAATGGGAATCATGATAGCACCTATCTCCCAGGGTTGTTGTAAAGATCCAATGAGATATTTGTAAAGCACTTACCAGAGCACCAAAGGCACAGTCAGTGTTTAATAAATGCTTATTCCCTTCCTCTTTCTCTGCCCACCCCACTCCATTTACCACTAAACTCCTGGAAAAATGATTCTTTACTCCTTCCCTCACTTTTCTTATACTCCACTCATTTCTCAACCCATCAAACTGATTTCTGATTTGTCATTTAATTGAAGTTACTTATTCTAAAGTCATCAATGATTTCTATATTGCTAAATCCAATAGCCATGAGGGCAGTTGGGTGGGTTCATCACACAAAAAAGAGGAGGGTCTTTCCTTTCCCTTCTGATGCCCTAAGTCATCCAGAATTCATCCCCACACTGGAGAGAATAAAGGAGTGGCACAGAGAAACTCCCCTCAAAAAACTTTCTGCTAGTTGCTCATTTCCCCTTTTCCTTCCTAGTTAGATACAAATATTCTCATCTCCCCTCTGCAAGAAGGAATCAAATCCCCATTCTGCTCCTTGAAAGAAAACATTGACCTTTGTCTTTTTATCTTCTGCACCAATAACAATGCTTGGTACACAGTAATCCATTAATAAATGTTTATTGATTGATATCTTTCTGTAGCCTCATTTTCACATCATTAAAATGGGGAGGTTGGAATAGAGGATCCCTAAGGCTGTTCCAGATCTAAATCCTATCATCTGAAGAATCCTATCATTCTCCTAGAGAACCCAGATCTTGAGGACTCAACCAGAATGTCATGATCTTATCCAGGGGAAGTGATGACCTAACCAACTGAGCCAAAATCTGCTCCTGTAAAGATGCCTTGTTACAGATATTGGAGGATCTGATTACAGGTCAGAAATTGAACTCTTCTTAATAAATAAGAGGCAGCATGTTCTAGTGGAAGGACTCTCATCTTTGGAGGCAGGAGACTTGGGTTCAAAAGCTGGTCTCCGCATTTAATAGCAGTCCCACTGACATCTCAAACTGCAATTGTAAATTATTTTATCTTTCTGAAACTGTTTACTCATCTGTAAAATGGGGACAATAATACTTTCACTGTCTACCTCATTGGGTTATTGGGAGGAAAGGAATTAATAAACCTCGAATGCTTTAGAAATGTGAGCTCTAGAGACTTCCAGTCAAGATGGCAGCTTAGAGAAAGCTAAAGTTCGGAGCTCCGGAAACCCTTCCTTACCGATCTCAAACGGAATGCTCCTAGGGCATCGAAATTCAAACTAAACAGCAGAATAGACCCCGGAAACACTCCTCCTGGACCTGGATCAAAAGGTACGGGCCCCCAAGAGTCGGAGCCCGAGATCACTCGGATCTAAGGGGAAGGCAAAGGGAAGGTCCCAGGACCCATCCCCCCCAACCCAGAGTGCTGAGACCGAGGCAGCAGCAGGAACCTCAGGGCAGGCAGGGGGGCCTCGGGAGCCGGCTGTTCTGAGGGCCACCCCCTGAAAACGACCTGAGCCAGTCGAGGGGGCACCCAGACAGCAGGGAGGCAGAGAGAGACAGGGGGAGCCTGTAGCCCCCTGACCAGAACCTTCCATCTGGGTCTCACTGAAGGTCCTTGCCCGAGGGCATACTCAGTCTGAGGTTAATCCTATCACCAGCCCTCAGAGCTCTGGGAAGCCGCGGCCCCTCCCCCCTCAGAGTGCTGGCTCTTCAGGCTGGCTGAGGCACAGAAACAAGGGCTAAGCCATAGAATGGACAATCTGCCTAGGGCTAAAACCTCTGAACACCAGACAGAGATAAGAAAAGCTAATCCTCCCCACTCAGATAGAGATGGCAAACTCCACAGAAGCACAAAAAACCCAAAATTCCAAAAAAAACAAGAAGAAGGGGGCGACTTTGGACACATTTTATGGAGCAAAAATACAAAACACAGAGGAGATAGAAGAGGAAAAACAAGCAAATGCTCCGAAACCTTCCAAAGGAAATGGAAACTCTCCACAAACCCATGAAGAATATGAATCAGAAATGATAAAAAAGATGGAAGCCTTCTGGGAGGAAAAATGGGAAATAATGCAAAAGAAATTCACGCATCTACAAAACCAGTTTGACCAAACTGAAAAAGAAAACCAGGCTTTAAAGCAAGAACTAATAAAGCAAAGCCAAAAGACCAAGAAATTAGAAGAGAACATAAAATATCTCACTGACAAGGTGACAGATTTGGAAAATAGAGAGAGAAGAGATAATTTAAGAATAATTGGACTTCCAGAAAAGCCAGAAATAAACACCAAACTCGACATCATGATACAAGATATAATCAAATAAAATTGCCCAGAGATTCTAGAACAAGGGGGCAATACAGCCACTGACAGAGCTCACAGAATACCCTCTACACTAAACCCCCAAAAGACAACTCCCAGGAATGTAATTGCCAAATTCCAAAGCTCTCAAACAAAAGAAAAAAATCCTACAAGAAGCCAGAAAAAGACAATTTAGATATAAAGGAATGCCAATCAGGGTCACACAAGACCTTGCAAGTTCTACTCTGAATGATCGTACAGCATGGAACATGATCTTCAGAAAGGCAAGAGAGCTGGGTCTTCAACCAAGAATCAGCTACCCAGCAAAACTGACTATATACTTCCAAGGGAAAGTATAGGCATTCAACAAAATAGAAGATGTCCAAGTTTTTGCAAAGAAAAGACCAGAGCTCTGTGGAAAGTTTGACACTGAAAAACAAAGAGCATGGAATACCTAAAAAGGTAAATATGAAGGAAAGGGAAAAGGAGAAAAATGTTATCTTCTTCTTTTACTCAAACTCTCTTCTATAAGGACTACATTTCTATCAATCTATGTATATTAACATGTGGGGAAAATGTAATGTGTAAATAGGGGGAAAAGAAAGACCAAATAGAATAATCTTTCCCACACAAAGATTCACATGGGAAGGGGAGGGGAAGGAAACTCCTATAAGAAGGAGAGGAAGAGAATTTTTACTTAAACCTTAATCTCAGGGAAATCAACTCTGAGAGGGAAAAACAACCAGATCCATTGGGATCTTGAATTCTATCTTACCCAACAAGGGTAGGGAGAAGGGAAAACCAAGGGGAGGAGGGGGAGAGGGAAAACAAAAAGGGAGGGAAAGAGGGGGGGAGGGGGAGGGAACAAAAAGGGAGGGACTAAAAAAGGAAACATATCAAGGGAGGGGACAAGGGGGACTGATTTAAAGTAAATCACTGGACTAAAAGGTAGAGCTGAAGAAGAAAAGGTTAGAATTAGGGAAGGATATCATAATGCCAAGGAATCCACAAATGACAGTCATAACTTTGAACATAAATAGGATGAACTCACCCATAAAACGTAGACGAATAGCAGAATGGATTAGAATCCAAAACCCTACCATATATTGTCTTCAAGAAACACACATGAGGCGGGTTGATACCCACAAGGTCAGAATTAAAGGATGGAGTAAGACATTCTGGGCCTCAACTGACAGAAATAAGGCAGGAGTGGTAATCATGATATCTGATAAAGCCAAAGCAAAAATAGACCTGATCAAAAGGGATAAGGAAGGTAATTATATTTTGTTAAAAGGGACTTTAGATAATGAGGAAATATCACTAATCAACATGTATGCACCAAATAATATAGCACCCAAATTTCTAATGGAGAAACTAGGAGAATTGAAGGAAGAAATAGACAGTAAAACCATATTAGTGGGAGACTTAAACCAACCATTATCAAATTTAGATAAATCAAATCAAAAAATAAATAAGAAAGAGGTAAAAGAAGTGAATGAAATCTTAGAAAAATTAGAATTAATAGACATATGGAGAAAAATAAATAGGGATAAAAAGGAATACACCTTCTTGTCAGCACCACATGGAACATTCACAAAGATTGACCATACATTAGGTCACAGAAATATGGCACACAAATGCAGAAAAGCAGAAATAATAAATACAGCCTTTTCAGATCACAAGGCAATAAAAATAATGTTCAGTAATGGTACATGGAAAACCAAATCAAAAACTAATTGGAAATTAAACAATATGATACTCCAAAATCGTTTAGTTAGAGAAGAAATCATAGAAACAATTAACAATTTCATCAAGGAAAATGACAATGGCAAGACATCCTTTCAAACCTTTTGGGATGCAGCCAAAGCGGTAACAAGAGGTAAATTCATGCAGCCAAAGCAGTAATAAGAGGTAAATTCATATCCCTGAGTGCATATATCAACAAATTAGGGAGAGCAGAGATCAATCAATTGGAAATGCAAATAAAAAAACTCAAAAATGATCAAATTAAAAACCCCCAGCAGAAAACCAAACTAGAAATCCTAAAAATTAAGGGAGAAATTAATAAAACTAAAAGTGATAGAACTATCGATTTAATAAATAAGACAAGAAGCTGGTACTTTGAAAAAACAAACAAAACAGACAAAGTACTGGTCAATCTAATTAAAAAAAGGAAGGAAGAAAAGCAAATTAACAGCATCAAAGATGAGAAGGGGGACATCACCTCCGATGAAGAGGAAATTAAGGCAATCATTAAAAATTACTTTGCCCAATTATATGGCAATAAATACACCAATTTAGGTGATATGGATGAATATATACAAAAATACAAACTGCCTAGACCAACAGAAGAAGAAATAGAATTCTTAAATAATCCCATATCAGAAATTGAAATTCAACAAGCCATCAAAGAACTTCCTAAGAAAAAATCCCCAGGGCCTGATGGATTCACCAGTGAATTCTATCAAACATTCAGAGAACAGTTAATCCTAATACTATACAAACTATTTGACATAATAAGCAAAGAGGGAGTTCTACCAAACTCCTTTTATGACACAAACATGGTACTGATTCCAAAACCAGGCAGGTAAAAAACAAAGAAAGAAAACTATAGACCAATCTCCCTAATGAATATAGATGCAAAAATCTTAAATAGGATACTAGCAAAAAGACTCCAGCAAGTGATCAGAAGGGTCATCCACCATGATCAAGTAGGATTTATACCAGGGATGCAGGGCTGGTTCAATATTAGGAAAACTATCCACATAATTGGCCACATCAACAAGCAAACCAACAAAAATCACATGATTATCTCAATAGACGCAGAAAAAGCCTTTGATAAAATACAACACCCATTCCTATTAAAAACACTAGAAAGCATAGGAATAGAAGGGTCATTCCTAAAAATAATAAACAGTATATATCTAAAACCATCAGCTAATATCATCTGCAATGGGGATAAACTAGATGCATTCCCAATAAGATCAGGAGTGAAACAAGGATGCCCATTATCACCTCTACTATTTGACATTGTACTAGAAACACTAGCAGTAGCAATTAGAGAAGATAAAGGAATTGAAGGCATCAAAATAGGCAAGGAGGAGACCAAGTTATCACTGTTTGCAGATGACATGATGGTCTACTTAAAGAATCCTAGAGATTCAACCAAAAAGCTAATTGAAATAATCAACAACTTTAGCAAAGTTGCAGGATACAAAATAAACCCACATAAATCATCAGCTTTTCTATATATCTCCAACACAGCTCAGCAGCAAAAACTAGAAAGAGAAATCCCATTCAAAATCACCTTAGACAAAATAAAATACCTAGGAATCTATCTCCCGAGACAAACACAGGAATTATATGAACACAACTACAAAACACTCTCCACACAACTAAAACTAGACTTGAGCAATTGGAAAAACATTAACTGCTCATGGATAGGACGAGCCAATATAATAAAAATGACCATCCTACCCAAACTTATTTATCTATTTAGTGCCATACCCATGGAACTCCCAAAATGTTTCTTTACTGATTTAGAAAAAACCATAACAAAATTCATCTGGAATAACAAAAGATCAAGGATATCCAGGGAAATAATGAAAAAAAAAAACACATATGATGGGGGCCTTGCAGTCCCAGACCTTAAACTATATTACAAAGCAGCAGTCATCAAAACAATTTGGTACTGGCTAAGATACAGAAAGGAAGATCAGTGGAATAGACTGGGGGAAAGCGACCTCAGCAAGACAGTATACGATAAACCCAAAGATCCCAGCTTTTGGGACAAAAATCCACTATTCGATAAAAATTGCTGGGAAAATTGGAAGACAGTGTGGGAGAGATTAGGTTTGGATCAACACCTCACACCCTAC
The DNA here is from genome assembly GCF_027887165.1 of Monodelphis domestica. Taxonomy (NCBI): domain Eukaryota; kingdom Metazoa; phylum Chordata; class Mammalia; order Didelphimorphia; family Didelphidae; genus Monodelphis; species Monodelphis domestica. Next base: position 326,842,631 of record NC_077227.1, on the reverse strand, counting down.
ACCAAGATAAATTCAAAATGGGTGAATGGCTTAAACATAAAGAAGGAAACCATAAGTAAATTGGGTAAACACAGAATAGTATACATGTCAGACCTTTGGGAGGGCAAAAACTTTAAAACCAAGCAAGATATAGAAAGATTCACAAAATGTAAACTAAGTAATTTTGACTACATCAAATTAAAAAGCTTTAGTATAAACAAAACCAATGTAATTAAAATCAGAAGGAAAACAACAAATAGAAACCTCTGACAAAGGTTTAATTACTCAAATTTATAAAGAGCTAAATCAATTGTACAAAAAATCAAGCCATTCTCCAATTGATAAATGGGCAAGGGACATGGATAGGCAGTTCTCAGATAAAGAAATCAAAACTATTAACAAGCACATGAAGAAGTGTTCTAAATCTCTTATAATCAGAGAGATGCAAATCAAAACAACTCTGAGGTATCACCTCACACCTAGCAGATTGGCTAACATAACAGCAAAGGAAAGTAATGAATGCTGGAGGGGATGTGGCAAAGTAGGGACATTAATTCATTGCTGGTGGAGTTGTGAATTGATCCAACCATTCTGGAGGGCAATTTGGAGCTATGCCCAAAGGGCGACAAAAGAATATCTACCCTTTGATCCAGCCATAGCACTGCTGGGTCTGTACCCCAAAGAGATAATGGACAAAAAGACCTGTACAAAAATATTCATAGCTGCGCTCTTTGTGGTGGCCAAAAACTGGAAAACGAGGGGATGCCCATCAATTGGGGAATGGCTGAACAAATTGTGGTATATGTTGGTGATGGAATACTATTGTGCTCAAAGGAATAATAAAGTGGAGGAATTCCATGGAGACTGGAACAACCTCCAGGAAGTGATGCAGAGCGAGAGGAGCAGAACCAGGAGAACATTGTACACAGAGACTAATACACTGTGGTATAATCGAACGTAATGGACTTCTCCATTAGTGGTGGTGTAATGTCCCTGAACAATTTGCAGGGATCCAGCAGAAAAAACACCATTCATAAACAGAGGATAAACTGTGGGAGTGGAAACACTGAGGAAAAGCAACTGCCTGACTACAGCGGTTGAGGGGACATGACAGAGGAGAGACTCTAAAGGAAACCCTAATGCAAATATTAACAACATAGCAATGGGTTCGAATCAAGAACACATGTAATACCCAGTGGAATCACGCGTCGGTTATGGGGGGTGGGGGAGAGGAAAAGAAAGTCATCTTTGTCTTTAATGAATAATACTTGGAAGTGATCAAATAAAATATTATAAAATTAAAAAAAAAAGAAATGTGAGCTCTAATCATGAATAGGGGTGCTCAGGCTGTGAGAAGAGACATATGTCAGAAGGGAAGTCAAAGGCAAACAAAGCAGTAAGAAAGATAAGAAAAGGAAAGTTCAATTTAGCATGTCAGAGAGAATAAACTATCGAAAAGGACTTTTTCTATCTCTTAATTGGGGCTAAGTCATAGCTGCTGATCTTGTAATAAGTTAGTGCTTCTTCTACTACTACTGAGAAAAAAAAAAAGAGGAGATGCTCAATGGAAGAACCAAACTTCCCTTCTTCCAGGGTTGCCAGATCCACTTATTTGGTCCCATCAGGCACTGGAGCATATATATAAATATAGCTAACTAAGATCAATTCCCTGCAATTGATGGGTCCTTGGCTGCCACCAAGAAACTCTGAAGTTCCAGGTCTACTCCTGTAGCCATATTCCCACTGGTACTTGGGCCTTGATCCCCACACAGGTTTGGACAGTCACCTCTCCAAGGTCTCCTCTCACAAGAACTTATATTTTTACTGTAATGGTGAATCAGAAAAAAAAATCCTGTAAAATATTATTTCTAGCAAGATCTAGGATAACTATGGATTCAAATGTATGTGTGTGTGTTTTTATATACCAGGAACAGAGGAGTGGAATAAGCATAAATTATTATTTTTTAAAATATAAGCCCTTACTTTCTTAGTAACAATTCTACGACAGGAGGACAAGAGCGAGACAAATAGAATTAAGGGGCATGCTGAGAATCACATAGCCGGGAAGAATCTGAGGCCAGATTTAAACCCAGGTCCTCCTGACTTCAGCCCTTGAGCTCTATCCACTGTGCCATCTCACTGCCCTCAGAATATGCATTTTTAAACACCCACTAGGTGCCAGGCACAGTGCTATGACCTTTACAAATATTGTCTCATTTGATCCTATGAGGTAGATTATTATCCCCATTTTCCTCAGCTGGAGAAACTGAGGCAAGCAAAAATTAAGTGGCTTAAGTTTATTGTTGGTCTAAGAAAATCAGGTGTGATTCTGAGTTCCCTGTGTGCTCCCTTGGTCTTTCCCATGTGGATGGACAGGTCCCATGTGGAGTAATTCAGCTGCTGGCCTTGTGGCAGAGGTCACTGGTCATCCTGCCTCTCCCATGTTCTCTTGCCTCTGAACATCAAAGGACCCTGGAAGGCCTGTGAGGGTTAAAGAGAAGAGCAAAAGCTGCCAGAGTGGTTGGGGTTTCAATTGTGGTTATGGTCAGAGTTGTGTTTGAGGCCTCAGAGAAGTTTCAGAATCTGGCTTAAAATGAGGATAATAATTATAATAATTGTAATTATAATGTAGGCATGGGAGAAAGGTACTCTCAGAAAAAGATCAAGTTGGTGTTTGATAGAGCTATGTTCACTAGAGGTGAAATCTGAACTGACTATTTATCACCCCTGTTTAAAATAAATAAATGAATGAATTAATAAATAAATGAATAGTTATATAAATAAATGCATGAAAAGCTATATTAGGCTTCCATATGAATGTAATAATTTATATTTTGTATGTAATGTATGTATGTTATATATGTATGTATGTATAATATAATGTATGTAATGTAATAAGTTATATGATTCTGTTTTAATCATTCTATGATTCTTTATTGCTTAGCATCCCCTTTTCTGAAGGTGCTGGTCCAGGTGGGAAGAGTGGGTCATAACTATAGACAGATGACAAGATGGCCAGTATGGACTCTCCAAGCCTTATTTTCCCTGTTTGTGAAAAAATGATAGTTATATTATATCATAGGGTTGTTGTGAGAAATGTGTCTTTTTTTTTTATCTTATAGTAATATAGATATATCAACTGTCATTATTATGAGACTGTGGACCAAGGTTTCGTGGTACCTCTAAGTCTCAGCATTCCCATATAGAGAATGGGCATGATCTCTCTTAGGTCTGTGATAAGAAAGAAATTTTATAAATTAGAAAGTGCTAAGCAAATGAGGTCTATGATTATGAGAGGTTCTCAGAAGGTGTTTGTTGAATGAACAAGTGAAAAGGAGAAAAGCAAGAAGGTCATAGGCAGAGAAAAATCGACAAGATTTTTCTAATCTAAGGGATCTTAACAAGAAACAGTGATAAAGGAGTCAGGGGTTCAAATATAGCCTCAGATAGTTCCTAATTATATGATCCTAGGCAAGTCACTTGACTCCAGTTGCCTGATCCTTGCTAGTCTTCTGTCTTAGAATCCATTCTAAGATGGAAGGTAAGAGTTTATGGAAAGGAAAGGAAAGGAAAGGAAAGGAAAGGAAAGGAAAGGAAAGGAAAGGAAAGGAAAGGAAAGGAAAGGAAAGGAAAGGAAAGGAAAGGAAAGGAAAGGAAAGGAAAGGAAAGGAAAGGAAAGGAAAGGAAAGGAAAGGAAAGGAAAGGAAAGGAAAGGAAAGGAAAGGAAAGGAAAGGAAAGGAAAGGAAAGGGAAGGGAAGGGAAGGGAAGGGAAGGGAAGGGAAGGGAAGGGAAGGGAAGGGAAGGGAAGGGAAGGGAAGGGAAGGGAAGGAGAAAGAAAGGGAAAAGGGAAGGAGAAAGAAAGGGAAAAGGGAAGGAGAAAGAAAGGAAAAAGGAAAGGAAAAGGGAAAGGAAAAGGAAAGGAAAAAGGGAAGACAAGACAAGAAGAGAAGAGGAGAGGAGAGGAGAGGAGAGGAGAGGAGAGGAGAGGAGAGGAGAGGAGAGGAGAGGAGAGGAGAAGAGAGGAGAGGAGAGGAGAGGAGAAGAGAGGAGAGGAGAGGAGAGAAAAAGAAAAGAAAGGACAGGAGGCTGTAGCACCTCAGAGGCAATGATACCATCCAATCTGCATAGGGAATCCTTCCCTTCACAGTGGCGAGGCTAGATGTAAGGTAAGAGCGCTGGGAAGTATTTTGGTTCCCAGGGCTCTTAGGCTCAATACCTTGAGTTGTTTCCATGAAGGTCTATGGGTGGTAGGGGATAGTTTAACTAGGCTGACATGAAGAAGGAAGAGCAGATACCATTATCTGACTCTTAGATGGAGAAACTAGTGGCCAGAAAGATAAAGGGACTTGCCCATGGTCATATATAGTTAATAAGCCAGGACTAGTACCCAGATATTTAGTCTTCAACCCATTGTTTTCTCCATTCTTCTGCGACATTAAATTCTTTTAAAAAACAAGCAAACAAACATTGCAATACCACCAGTCAAAATCCATGCTAAAACTTGCCTTACATCCAGGTGGAAGTGTTAGCTCACATTTGCAATCCCAGCTACAGGTGAACTCCTATGATTGAGATGTGGGGGTGAAGAGGGGAGGGAAGAAGGTCCACCAGATTCTCGCCACTCCAGACCAATTCAGAAATGGAGTAGGTCAAAGCTTCCATGCCATTTAGTAGTGAGATAGGACAATGAATAACCCTTCTACTTTCAGTCTTAGCAAAATAGGGAAACCCAGTCTTAAAAAATAAAAATTAAAAAAAAGAAAAGATACAATCTTCTTCAATTTCCATTTACAGTCTGTAAAAAAAATCTGGGGGGGCAGCTGTGTAGCTCAGTGGATTGAGAGCCAGGCCTAGAGATGGGAGGTCCTATGTTCAAATCTGGCCTCAGACACTTCTCAGCTGTGTGACCCTGGGCAAGTCACTTGACCCCCATTGCCTAACCTTACCACTCTTCTGCCTTGGAGCCAATACATGGTATTGACTCCAAGATGGAAGGTAAGGGTTTAATAAAAAATAAATAAATAAATAAATCTGGGCTTTCTCAATTATGGCTTCTTTGTGAAGATGTGAACCTTTATTACAATTCCTTTTGGCAGGAATCTCTTATAGAGTTTTTGCCATGATGTTACATTTTAGCAGATTGTCCTATTTTAATGGATTTTTGGTGAACCCTTCCTTGATGAACCACACATCTTAACTTCCCTACTGAGGTGAACAATGCCTTACAAGAGTAGTAGACAAATATCAACATTAATGTATAAAGGACCTATGTTTGAGGCACAATGGAAAAAGGATCAGATTTAGAGTCAGAAAGACCTGAGTTCAAATATAACCTCAGAGACTAGCTATGTGACCCTGGGCAAATCACTTAACTTCTTTCTACCTCATTTTACAGTTGAGGAAACTGAGGCAGGCAGAGATTAAGTGATTTGCCCAGGATCACAGATCAAGTGTCTAAAGTCCAATTAGAGTTCAGGGCTTCATGCTCTATTCATTATGCCACCTAGAACTGGAAAGGACTTCAGAGATCTTTCAGTTTAAGCCCTCAATATGACAGATGAGGGAACTGAGAGCTTGCTCTAAGCATCAGAAGCAAGATACGAACTCAGGTCATCCTTCCACTCCATCAAAATTCATCTTACTTCCTTTAATTGCTGGGGATCAAGCGATGGAGCAGGCAAAGAGGTGGTTTGGGAAAAGGAGCTTTCAGCCCTAGGATGATGTCAAAGATGGAAAAGACCTTTGATCTAGTGCCATCCAATAATTCAATAATCAGTGATTAAGCACCTGCAATACCTGCTCTTGGCGTGGGATCAGGTCAGACTGAAAAGAGCCAGAGAGAGCCTGTCCCCCGGCTACCTGGCTTTCTTTCCTTTTGCCTCTCTCACCTGGTTCTTCCCGTGCCGGTGCCTGTGGGATCACATGCCAGTGGGCAGCAAGCACACTGGGACTCAGCGGTAACACATGCCATCCTGCTAGCCCAGCACGAGAAAGCACAAGACATGATGGTACATCGGCTAATTGGAATGTACCCCAGATGGATCAGTAGCTCAAGTCACACACAGCAAACACTCAGGCTTTAGATTTTCATCTATAGCTTAATCCAGATTTCGACATGTGGGTCCCTGGGGAGATTTTCTTATCACAGAGAACTACTGATTGGCCCCTCCTCCGCTCCCTCCCCTGTCGCTTTTCACTCCTTGTTCTCACTCCTCCACGACAGCGCTCAGAAGGCAAATCTGGCTGAATAACCCATCTCTGAGGGGGAGTGCAAAGTGGAGCAGGCCAGTCACCAGGGGATGGCGGCGAGAACACCTGGGCTCTGGTCCTGCTTCTGCTGCTGATTCTCTGGGGAGGGTACTTTGCCTCCTGGGCTTGAAATTCCTTATCCTTATATGGAGGAGGTTATCTCTAAATTCCTTTCTAAACCCTGAGCATTGAGTGGTTTTGTTTTCAGCTTTTAAGGTGATCTAGTTTTTCTATCTAAATAGTCCCATCTCTAAACACACACGCGCACACACACACACACACACACACACACACACGGAATTCTCTTCAGGGATGCTCTGCTCTTTCCAAGAATTGTTTTGGTCTTGACAGCAAGCAAGCTAAGACAACCCCTTACATATGGGAACTCAATAGGTGTTTTCCAACTATTGATCCCCTAACATGGCCATTTAACCCAGGGAGTTCACAGAACATGAGCTTACATCTCCATACTCTTACTCAATTATAAAAAGAAGGTTTCTATCCCCCTTGTGAAATAGTCCCCAGCATACACAAGAATAATAGTGAGATAGGGACTTGTCCCAGGACTGTTTCTATTTGAACTCCCCTGAAAAAGATGAGCATGAAATAACATAAATAACACACATTTATATGCAATTTTAAGAACTGTGAGGCTTGTGAGGCAAGTGTAATGATTCTCATTTTAAAGATGAGGAAACCAAAGTTCCAAGATTTTAAGTAATTTGTCTCTGGTCATACAGCTAACAGGAGTCAAGCCCCAATTTTTGTGCTCTGAAAGCTCAATATGAGTATATGGTATGATGCTGCAGCCAAAGTTCATGAAGTCTTAGGCTTTAATAAGAGAGGCCCCAGGTTCCAAAGGACTAATGAAAAATTCTATCAACTTCCAGATAAAGAACTGACAGAGCATGAATGAAGATTGAAGCATAGGTTTTGTTGTTTTGTTTTGTTTTTTACTTCATTAGTTCTTGGGATTTGAAATAGAAAGTGATGATCTGTGTGACACTATTTCTTGTTGTTGCCAACTGGAATGTACTTGGAATGTGCTTGGCTAGAGAGAAGCTGCTGATATGGGACACTTGCTACAGAGATAGAGAGAGATGCCACAGAGATGCTGCTACAGGGAAATGCACTGGGAAATGCTCTGGGGTTTGCCTACTGATCCCTATGTGAGGCTAATGAATCAATCTATTTCCTAACCTCCTCCTCCCTTCACTCCCTCCCTTCTCCAACCCTCCCCCTCCCAGTTTCTTCTTGAAGCCTTTTGGCTTCTTCCCTCCCCCCTTGAGTGGACTTTGATATTTATGAGAAAAAAGCTTCTTCCTTTCTTGTCTCAGGTAAGGGGTTTATTGGGATAACAGGACAAAGAAACTGAGGAAAGAGGGATGAGGGTTTCCCTAATCTATAATAAGAATTTGAGGGTTTGGGACATCAGTCCAGTAACAACTATGATAGAGGGACAGTTAGAGAGATGGAGGACAACTGTTTAAAATCTTCTTTCTTCACAAAACCACCAAGGTCTCTCAGACTAATTTCAGAAGCCCCCCTTAAGGGTCCTTCAACCTGGGACAGAAGTTACAATGATCAGTTCAGTTTCTTCCCCCTACAGCCAGGCTTAGTTCCTTTCTTGGTCAGTCAAACCCCCAGAGAGAGAGAGAGAGAGAGAGAGAGAGAGAGAGACAGAAAACAATTTCTCCTTTGGTCAGATAGACCAAAGCCTAGCCAGCCCCACACCAGTCCTTCAGCCAGCCTCAACTGCCTCTCCTCCTGGGAACATTCTGCTTGGAACCTTCTCCTTGATTGACAGACGGATCCCCAGTCTTGTTTCTTGCATCTTGGCTTGTCCTGCAAAACCTCTCTCTCTTCATGTCTCTACCACAGGTTGGATTTTTTGGTTTTTTTGGTCTGTTTTCTTTTACAATATGATTAATATGGAAATATGTTTTTCATGATAGAACATGTGCAATCTATACCAAATTTCTTGCCCTCTCAAGAAAAGGAGGGGGGAGAGAGGGAAAGGATTTGAAACTAAACATTTTTTTTAAGTTTATTTATTTAATTAATTAATTTAGAATATTTTTACATGGTTGCATGATTCATGTTCTTTCCCTCCCCACCACCACCCCACTCCCAAAGCCAATGAGCAGTTCCACTGGGTTTTACATGTGTCATTGAACAAGACCTTTTTCCATATTATTGATACTTGTACTAGGGTGATCATTTAGTGTCTACATCCCCAATCATATCCCCATCGACCCAAGTGATCAAGCAGTTGTTTTTCTTCTGCATTTCTACTCCCACAGTTCTTCCTCTGGATGTAGATGGTGTTCTTTCTCATGAGTCCCTCAAAATTGTTCTGGATCACTGCATTGCTGCTAGTAGAGAAGTCCATTACATTAGATTGTACCATAGTGTATCAGTCTCTGTGTACATTGTTCTCCTGGTTCTGCTCCTTTAGCTCTGCATCAATTCCTGGAGGTCATTCCATGACCTCCCCATGGAATTCTTCCTGTGCATTATTCCTTTGAGCACAATAGTATTCCATCACCAACAGATACCACAATTTGTTCATCCATTCCCCAATTGAAGGGCATCCTCTCATTTTCTAATTTTTTGCCATCACAAAGAGCATGGCTATAAATATTTTTGTGCAAGTCTTTTTTCCTTATGATCTCTTTAGGGTATAAACCCAGCAGTACTATGGCTGGATCAAAGGGCATACAGTCTTTTAATGCCCTTTGGGCAAAGAGGAATGCAAATTTTTTTTAAAAAAGAATGTTAATTATTTTATATATAATTAGGAAAAATAAAAATTTCCCCCAAAATTCCAATTTTTTTTTTAAAAAGAGAGGCCTCCTGAGGCAGCTTGGTAATTCAGTAGATTGAGGACTTAGCCCAGAGATGGGAGGTTCTGAGTTCAAATTTAGTCTCTGATACTTCATAGCTATGTTACCCTGGACAAGTCATTTAACCTATATTAGCCTAACCCTTACTGATTCTACTTTGGAATCAATACACAGTATTGATTCTAAGATGAAAAGGAAGGGTTAAAAAAAGAAAGAGAGAGAGTCCCCACTCCCACAACTAGGGAGGCAATAGTCCCCCTGTATCCTTCCCTGATAAAGCCACATTTACAATTTTGGTTTGCCCAGGCACATTTTGGAAAGAACTTGGATGAACTGGAGAATACCCAGAAGGTAATAAAGATAAAGAGAGTAAAAAGGTCTTAAGAGCATTCCATATAAAGATCATACTATATAAAGATCATTCTATGTGAAGATAAACTGGAGAAGACTTGGGATGGGGTGTTGATAATTTTCTTGAAGTATCTGAAAGGATGCTATGTAGAAGATGTATACTTTTTTAGAATGGCCACTGAAGAGAAAAACACATAATGGGTATATATTGTAAAGAGACAAATTTAGGTTTTATGAAAGGAGGAATTTCTCAACAATGAAACTTGTCCATAAAGGAGAATGTGCTTCCTTGAGGAGAGGTAGATCCCCTTCAAGAGGACTCAAGGTAAAGGCTAGATGACTACTATTAGAATACTGTAGAGAAAAATTCTTATTCAGGGAAGGCTGGAATAGAAGGTCTCTGGATGTACCTTCAAACCTTGGGATTCTGTGTTTTTGTCTTCTGACTTCCAGATCCAATACTCTTGTCATCATAGCATGTATTTGATACTTTGCCAGGACTTCCGGGTAAGCATGGCGGCAATCTAAACGCAGCTTACTTACTCTCCCCAGCACACACCGACAAGGACTACCCCAAAAGACCTTAAGAATAATTTTCAGAGGAGTAGAGGAGCTGAAAAGTAGGGTGCAGCATTGAAGATGTGTGGGATTGGGGCTTTTCCAGTCTATAAGAGGGTGAAAGGGCTTCCACCCAAATGCGAGCCGATCCACCCTCCCCCACCCCCATCTACAGAGCCAGAGCCAGCACACACCAAGATGAACAAGAAAGCGGTGGGGGGGGGGCCTCTAGAGTGAGTAGGGGGCACTTCTGGGTCCTTGGGAGCTGAGTAGGACAGCAGGGCACCCACCCCTGAAGGCAGCTAGGTGGAAAACCCCAGCACAAGAAAGTGCAGACCTTAGGTGCCCAGAGCCAGTGCACCCGCCAGAGCCAGGGAGTGAGTGAGGGAGTGCTTCTAGAGTGAGCAGGGGGCACTTATGGGTCCTTGGGAGCTGATTAGGACCCCCCCACCAGGGACTTACCCCTGAAAGCAACTAGACCAGAAACCCAGGCAGGCAGGAGAGCGCAGACCCTGAGCGCCCCTGGGAGGGTGGCACTGAGAAGAGCTGCAAAGGACTGCAGAGAATTGAGAGCCTGCCCCAGGAAAAATCTTTGCTCCTTAACTCCATACACAGAGAATCTGCCCAACTGACTCAGATTTCTGACTAAAGAGGGAAGGGAAAACATCCAGAAAAATGACTAATCATGCACAGGAACCTCAAAATCCTTCCAAAAAAAACTGAAAAGAAGTCTATGACCCTTGAGAATTTTTATGGAGGAAAAACCCAGGCTACAGAGGAAATACTGAACAAAACTCAAACAAAGGCAAAACCAAAAAAAAAAAAAAACAGAAATTGTCCACAAGACTTGGAAGAATATCAAATGGAGCTTATAAAAATGATGGAAGCCTTCTGGAAAGAGAAGTGGGAAATGGTTTAAAAAAAATGAAGAAATCATAGCTGAATACCAAAAGGTTAAAGCAGAAAACCGAACGATTATAACAGAAAACCAGGCCTTAAGGACCAGAATTGAGCAACTGGAAACCAATGATCTTGCAAAACAGCAAGAATTAATAAAGCAAAGTCAAAAGACTGACAAAATAGAAGAAAGCATAAAATATCTCACTGCCAAGGTGACAGACCAGGAAAACAGAGGAAGGAGAGACAATTTGAGAATCATTTGGTCTACCTGAAAAGCCAGAAATAAACAGAAACCCTGCCACCATACTATCAGGAGAGGATATCAAAATGCTAGGGAATTCAAAAGTGACAATCATAACTTTGAACGTGAATGGGATGAATTCACCCATAAAACATAGACGAATAGGAGAGTAGATTAGAATCCAGAATCCTACCATATGTTGTCTACAAGAAATACACATGAGGCAAGTAGATATTCACAGGGTCAGAATCAAAGGGTGGAGCAAGACCTATTGGGCCTCAACTGACAGAAAGAAGGCAGACGTTGCAATCATGATATCTGACAAAGCCAAAGTAAAAATAGACCTGATTAAAAGGGATAGGAAAGGTAAATACATCCTGATAAAAGGGAGTATAGATAATGATGATTTACTTAAAGAATCCTAGGGAATCAACCAAAAAACTAATCGAAATAATCAACAACTTTAGCAAAGTTGCAGGATACAAAATAAACCCACATAAGTCACCAGCATTTCTATATATCTCCAACACATCTCAGCAGCAAGAATTAGAAAGAGAGGGGGCAGCTGGTTAGCTCAGGGGATTGAGAGTCAGGCCCCTAGAGATGGGAGGTCCTAGGTTCAAATCTGGCCTCAGACACTTCCCAGCTGTGTGACCCTGGGCAAATCACTTGACCCCCATTGCCTAGCCCTTACCATTCTTCTGCCTTAGAGTCAATACACAATATTGACTACAAGATGGAAGGTAGGGGTTTTTAAAAAAATAAATTTAAAGAAGAATTAGAAAGAGAAATTCCATTTAAAATCACCTAGACAATATAAAATACTTAGGAATCTATCTGCAGAGACAAACATAGGAACTATATGAACACAACTACAAAACACTTTCCATAAAACTAAAACTAGATCTAAACAATTGGAAAAACATCAACTGCTCATGGGTAGGATGAGCTAACATAATAAAAATGACCATCCTACCCAAATTAATTTACTTATTTAGTGCAATACCCATTGAACTACCAAAATTTTTTTTTTACTGAATTAGAAAAAACCATAACAAAGTTCACTCGGAAGAACAAAAGATCAAAGATATCCAGGGAAATCATGAAAAAAAAAAAATGCAAAGGAAGGAGGACTTGCAGTCCCAGATCTCAAACTATACTATAAAGCAGTGGTCATCAAAACAATTTGGTACTGGCTAAGAGACAGAAAGGAGGATCAGTGGAATAGACTGGGGGTAAATGACCTCAGCAAGACAGTCTATGACAAACCCAAAGACTCCAGCTTTTGGGACCAAAACCCACTATTTGATAAAAACTGCTGGTAAAATTGGAAGACAGAATGGGAGAGATTAGGTTTGGATGAACATCTCACACCCTACACCAAGATAAACTCAGAACGGGTGAATGACTTGAATATAAAGAAGTAAACTATAAGTAAATTAGGTGAACACAGAATAGTATACATGTCAGATCTTTGGGAAAGGAAAGAATTTCAAACCAAGCAAGAGCTAGAAAAAATCACAAAATGTAAAATCAATAATTTTGATTACATCAAATTAAAAAGGTCTTATACAAAGAAATCCAATGCAACCAAAATCAGAAGGGAAGCAGAAAATTGAGGAAAAAATCTTTATAACAAAAACCTCTGACAAAGGTCTAATTACTCAAATTTGTAAAGAGATAAACCAATTGTTCAAAAAAACAAGCCATTCTCCAATTGACAAATGGGCAAGGGACATGAACAGGCAATTTTCAGTTAAAGAAATCAAAACTATTAATAAGCACATGAAAAAGTGTTCTAAATCTCTTATAATCAGACAGATGCAAATCAAAACAACTCTGGGGTATCACCTCACACCCAGCAGATTGGCTAACATGACAGCAAGGGAAAGTAATGAATGCTGGAGAGGATGTGGAAAAGTCAGGACATTAATGCATTGCTGGTGGAGTTATGAATTGATCAAACCATTCTGGAGGGCAAATTGGAACTATGCCCGAAGGACACTAAAAGACTGTCTGCCCTTTGACCCAGCCATAGGACTGCTGGGCTTGAACCCCAAAGAGATAATAAGGAAAAAGACATGTACAAGAATATTCATAGCTGCACTCTTTGTGGTGGCAAAAAATTGGAAAATGAGGGGATGTTCTTCGATTGGGGAATGGCTGAACAAATTGTGGTCTATGTTGGTTATGGAATACTATTATGCTCAAAGGAATAATGAACTGGAGGAATTCCATGGGAACTGGAATGATTTCCAGGAATTGATGCAGAGCGAAAGGAGCAGAACCAGGAGAACATTATACACACTGTGGTAACATCGAATGTAATGGACTTCTCCATTAGTGGCAATGCAATGATCTTGAACAACTTGGAGGGATCTACAAGAAACAACACTATCCACATTCAGAGGAAAAACTGTGGGAGTAAAAACACCGAAGAAAAACAACTTCTTGATCACATGAGTTGCTGGAGATATGATTGGGGATGTAAACTCTAAATGATCATCCTAATGCAAACATCAACAACATGGAAATAGATTCTGATCAAGGACACAAGTAATACCGAGTGAAATTGTGCATCAGCTACAGGAAGGGAGAGAGGAGGGGAGGGGAGAGAGGGAAATAATGTGATTCTTGTAACCAAGAAATAATGCTCTAAATTGACTAAATTAATTTAAAAAAATAAGATGATTTTTTGTAACAATATGATTTTTATTCATTATTTCTTTTAAACTCATGAGGTAATAATAATTCATATTCATGTAGAACTCTAATGCTGGCAAAGTGCTTTCTTCTCACCAGTCATAAGCTATAGTTTCACTAACTCCTCCTGGACATCTCAAACCAGATGGCCCATCAATATTTCAAACTCAAATGGCCAAAACAAATTTTCTCATCTTTTCCCGTAAACCTTCCCATCTTCTTTATTTTTGCTTTGTTGTTGAATGGATCACAATCCCCATTTTCATTCAGGCTTACAATCTTAATGCCATCCTCAATTCCTCACCCTCACTCACTCTAAATGTCCAATTGGTTGACAATTCCTATAGATTTTGCCTTCACATCTTCACATATGTACCCTTCTCTCCATCTCCCTAGTTCAGATCCTCATCACCCCTTATCTGGTCCATTACAATAACCTAAGTAGTCCTCAAGTTTCTCTCTCCCCTTCCATGTATCCTCTACTCCATTGCCAAGAAGATTTTAAGTGTAGATCTGACTGTTCCCTTGCTCTTCAGTGAGCTCTCTATCTCTATTTCCTCTCAAATCCAATATAAACTCTGGCATGCTCTTCACAATCTATTCCCTTTCTACCTTTCCAGTCCTGTTTATATTTTACTCTCTTCCATGCACTCTGGGATCCAGCCACCCTGTCCAACTTCCTGTTCCTCAAAATCTACAATTCTATGCCTTTGTACGAATTGGTTCCCTGTTCCTGGAGGGCTCTGACCCTTTGCTTCTACCTTTAAAGTTCTTTTTATTTTTCAAAACTTGACTCCTACCATCCACAGGGGACCTTTGCCAGTCCCTCCAGCTACTAGTGACTTCTCTCAGATTGCCTTCCATCTACTCTGAACATGTCCATCTGCCCCATCTGAATGTAGGCTACTTGAGGGTAGAGATCACTTTTTGCCTTTCTTTGTAGCTCCAGGGCTTCTCACAGTGCTTGGTATGTAAAAAACTTTTAATAAATGTTTGTTGATATTGACTTATAATTACTATTATCCTCATTTTCTTTTTAAAATAATATTTTATTTCCTCAATTACATGAAAAAACAAGTTTTAACTTTTTTTTTTAAGTTTGAGTCAAATTCTCACCCACCCTCCTCTTCCCCTCTCTGAGATGGCAAGAAATCTGCTATATGTTTTACATGTGTAATAGTATACAATATCATTTCATATTAGCCATTTTGTGAAAAAGAACTTGAACAAACAAAAGTGCAGAAACAAAGATATAATATATTTTGGTCTGCATTCAGGTTCTATCAGTTCTTTCTCTGGAGGCAGATGGCATATTTCATGATGAGTCCTTGAATAAGTATTTATCACATAATATTGCTGTTACTGTGCACAATGTTCTGGTTCTCTCACTTTAGTTTGTATCAGTTCATAGAAGGATGGAAACTCCCTCAGTTTCCAATTCTTTGCCACCACAAAAAAAAAAAAAGCTGCTATAAATATTTTTGTACAAACAAGTCCTTTTCTCTTCTTCTTTTATCTCTTTCAGATACAGACCTAGTAGTGGTGTTGATGGATCCAAGGTATGCAGTTTTGAAGTCTTTTAGGCATAGTTTCAAATCCCCCTTCAGAATTTATCTTTATTTTCTAAATAAGAACACAGAAGCTCAGATAGGTCAAGTAACATACCTCAAGTCATATAGTTCACATGGGTGTGACATAAAGTCAATTACAGACCTAGCAAACAAAGTTTTGTATCTACTGCTCAATTTTCATACTGCGTTTTCTCTCCTAAGTCAATTATGGGAAGATCTTGTGTTTGAATTTTCTCTAATTTTCAGTTTTTCTAAAACTGATTTTCCTCCTCTTTGTTGAGACTCCTTAACTGTTTCTCAGGCCTTCATCATGTACTATAAATTTCTATCAAGTGGACTCGTTTATATTAAGAAATTCTCAGACTTTTAATATAATAATGAATAAGGTTTTCCTACACTCTCTATTTCCTTTTTTTAAGCTAAATAGATGATGTGAAGTAATGTTATATAATAGAATATAGGGTGCTTTGGGAGGGTTGTTTTAATATAGTTGGATGTGAAATGTGAGCAGTGAAAAATAGTTTGTTTTGAATAAAGAGAGAGGTGAGCAATTTCACTTGGCTTGGGATTTCTGATGTTGATGTTGCAAGCATACAGCCCTGTAGGAAGCCCTGAATAAATGTGGTCTCCAAATTAGCTTTTAGAGGCAGCGGTTGTGACGAAAAGAGCATAGACCCAGAAGAACTGAATTGTAGCTCTAGCTCCAACCTACAGGAGTTGTGGGAATTTGGTCAAGTCGTTTCATCAGTTTCTTCACCTGGAAAACAGCGATAATAATACCTATGACACCTAACTCATGGGGTTACCGTGAGGAACAAAGAAAATGATGGATATAAAAGGGCTTTGTAAATTATAGAGTGATGTATATGAGATTTTTATTATTATTACACCTACAAATTTGAAAGCTTTAGATTTAAGCTTTGAGATCAGTTTAGAAATATTCATGTTTTTAATCAGAACTCATGGCTTGGAGTTTTTTCTTAGAAATTCATTCAGATATGAGAAGGGAGTAGCGGGGAAAAACGAACTTCACATTAACATATAATTTTAAAAGGAAAGATTTTTATATTTTATTTTATAATATATAAATTTATAATATAAATCTATATAATGTAAATATATAATATATAATATATAATATTTTAATAACTAAAAATAAATAAAATAATAAATAATAAATATATAATGAAATAAATAATAAATAAATAAATAACATTTTAGTATTGTCATGAAAATTTTGACCTTATAGACTCCCTGAAAAGGACTGTGGACCTCATTTTGAGAATAACTGGCATAGCTGATCATAAGATTCTCTTCAGATCAATTCAATTCAACAAACATTCTGTGATTTCAGATGTAATCTCTTAACTCAAAGTCCCCTAGCACTTCCGCTTTCCTTGTTTGGGACAATATACCTACCCTCTCTTGCCACAGTCTATGATCCCACTAGCTTTTTCTTCTTCCAGGTCACTCTGGCAATTCGTAGTGAGGCAGGAGATTTTGGTGTGAATCCTGTGGCCATCCCACTCAATATCTGTACGACCTCTCTGCATCTAAGAGTGACTGCTAAGCTGCAAAATGAGAAGTTTGGACTAGAATGATCTCCAAAGTCCTTTTCAATTCTAAATCCATGATCCTGTGGTTTTTATCTGGACTTCAGTTTCTTTCTCTGTTGCATAAAGCAGTTAGATTAGTTGACCTGCAAGAAGACCACTTATTATCTAAAATTCAGCACCACAAAAGCAAGGGCAGATTGTCTTTGAGTCATGGTGCTGAAGGTGCCAACTCTGATCATAGGCTTCACAAGTTTGGAATCCTCTGAAGGTGTAAACTCTTATCAGAGGATTCACAAGTTTCTGGAGTTGTCACCCATTTTAGTAAGTGACTTGCGAACTCCTCCATCTAGTTCAAGTTTTTGATTCAATCAAAAAGTTTTTTTTTTATTTGGTTCAATCAAAAAGTAGACAAAGGAGAGTTAATCCTGTCTTCAGTCTAGTGAGGTACTAAGTAGGGGTACTTAAGTTAGTGTTAACTCAAGATAGACCATAAAGAATTCTCTTTCACACTTTTCAACAACTTTTATATACTACTTTTTTTCATCTTTGACATGATTCACTTATTTTTCAAGTACATTTTTAATGTAAAAAATTATTTTCCTGGCCTTCTAGGTCATCTATATTTTATCCCTAACCTACAATGTTTAAAAAGTCAGCTATGTCATAGTATCTCCATTCACCTCCTTTGACAAATGTATGGAGGAGGAAACTGGGACTTAGAGATATTAAATAACTCACCCAAAATGATAGAGCTATTGATTATTTATTAATAGAGTTGGGCAAGAACCTTTTTAGTAGTGCAATATAGCACTAACAATAACAACAACAATAATATATTAACAGAGTATATAATAATATTTATTATATGTGATATAATAATAATAATAGCTAGCATTGATGTAGTACTTTAAAGTTTGCAAATACTTTACCAATATTATCTCATTTAATCCAAAAAGTAAGCCTGGGAAGTAGATGTATTGAAACAAACAGAGGCTAAACAACTGAAATGACTTGCCCAGGATCTGACAGCTAGTAACCTCTGAGGCTGTATTTGAATTCAGTCCTTGATTTCATTCTCACCTTGCTTTCCACTGCACTGCCTAATCATATAAGAAATGCTTCTTCAAGCAGAGGAACTGGCTTAAAATCTCTCCTGTTGTGCTTATTATCTGTGTGACCTTAGGCAAGTCACTTAATCTACCTTGGCCTAAACATTGAGGGTGACTGGAAAAGTCTTACAGAATATAGTGTTTTAGCTGAAATCTCTCTATACTGGACACCTTATTATATATGATCCTGACTGGGTTCAATACTTGAAGACCCTAGCCTCTACTAAAAGTGAGGTTAGGGTCCCTTTTCTCACATTCTTCTATTTAGTTCCCAACTATGGTGCTTCTCATATCAAGATTTTTCCAAAGAAAAGCACAGGGGATAGATCACTGGGTCTGGAGTCCGAAAGATCTGAGTTCAAATCTGGCATCAGACATTCACTATTTGTATGACCCTGGATAAGTCATGTAACTCTATATGCCTCAGTATCTTCATCTGTAAAAGGATCTGGAGAAGGAAATGGCAAACCATTCCAGTATCTTTGCCAAGAAAACCCAAAATAGGGTCACAAAAGTCAGATATGACTGAAACAATTGGACAACAACAAAAATAATTAATAATAATGATACTGTATTTTCTAAAAATATCTCAATAAGTTCAATGCAATTCAACAAACTTCTGTTAAACTCTTGCTATGTGCAAGGCACTGGGAACAAAGTGAAAAGAAAAAAAATCTTTGACTTGAAGGAACTTCTGTTCCATTCTACTAGGGGGAGACCACAAAGATACATTTTTGCAATCTTGAATACATACATTTAAAATGAAGGGGTTTGAACTTAATTTTAAAAGTTTAAAGCATCCAGTTTATGAATGTTTAAGACTGTGTTGTATCCCCCAGTATTATTTCTGGAAAAGCAGATGCTGTCATTCTTCTGTTCCACTTTATATCAGTGGCTGTCACTTTATACGATGTGGATTCCTAAAAAGTCAGGGGCATATTAAATTATTGGGAATGGACTTACATTTTAATTGTCATAGAGAAAGTAACTCACAAGTAAAGGATACCTTATTGTAAATCTTAAGTAAAGTGAATAATCTTCCTTTTTAATTGAATTGAATTTATTTAAATTAATAATAATATTTAAATTAATAAGCATTTATTTTCCCTCCTTACCACCCCTAGACCAATTGGGAAAAAAAGAAAGCAAAACATGCAAGCAAACAAAGAAACAAAAAATCCTAGACCACTCATAACAAATATACATAGACAAGAAAAATATATTTCCTATTTGGGCCATGTAAAAATGTGTCTCATTCTCTGTATTAAATTCATCCCCTCTTTATAAGAAGGTGAGTCGTATGCCCATCAGGTTTCTGAAATCATGGTTGGTTATTGCATTGATCAGAATTCTTGAGACTTTCAGAGTTATCTTCACAGTGTTACTATAGAGATAGATTTCCTGGATCTAATTCACTTCCCTATGCATCAGGGGATCCAAGTCTCCCAGTTCTGTAAAAAAAAATATTGGTTTTGTCATGTCTTATGACACAATAATATTACGTTACATTAACAAAATTTGTTCATCCATTTTCTAATTGTAGGTGCTTAGTCTCCAGCTCTCTGGATTTTTCATATCTATGAATTCTTGACTATGATATAGGGAAGAAAATATATGAATTAAAGTAAAAAAACTTGGGAGTTCAAATTTGGATTTGGTTACTTTCTATACAGGGTGTTCTAAAACTCTTAATGTGGTTTTAGGCTATTAAGACTTTTGGATATAGACTCTAAACGATCATCCTAGTGCAAATATCAATAATATGGAAATGGGTCTTGATCAATGACACACGTAAAACCCAGTGAAATTGTGCATGAGCTAAGGAAATGGGGTGGGGGGAGGAGGGGAAAGAACATGAATCTTGTAACCATGGAAAAATATTATAAATTAATTAATTAAATATTAGATTTATTTTTATAAATAATAATATTAATTATAGATAATATAAATATCTATTTTTATTTATATATAATAAATATAAATATATAAATAATATAAAAATAAATTAAAATATTAAAAATTAATATAATTAATATAAAATAAAAATCTATAAAATAAATTTAAAAATTAAATAAATATTAAATATTAAATAAATTTAAAAAATAAAATTTCCACCAAAAAAAAAAGACTTTTGGAATAGGTACTATTATTGTGTGAGCTTGGGCAAAGCACCTAATACTTGGTTTCCTCGTCTATAAAACAATATTTGCATTAAGAACCCAACAAGGACCAAATAACAAAGTACATTAAATATTTTGTAACTTTTAAACTCTACAGATATGTTAGCTATTATTATTGATAATTAAATTGGATGTTTAAATTCTTTCTATAATTATACACCTATATAGGTCAGATTTGGGGGGTGGGGGGGCTATGAAAAGCAAAGGAGAAGGAATGTCATAGAGGAGTGTCTATTTTCACCAAATCTTTGTTTAGTGCTATATACTTTTTCTCATGGTTTAATTGGATTTAATTTTTTCTAAAATTTCATTGATGGCTTTTTATACCAGTCATTTCCCCTTATGACAATCCTCCTACTAAATCTTCGCTTTAAACAAAGAAAAACATCTAAGCCTAAGTAATAAACACAACAATATGTGTGCTGCAATCCACTTATTGTTCATCCTACCTTTTTGAAGCGGATCAAAGGCATCATTGGGTGATGTCTTGTGAATGAATTGGGTTTGAGTGAGAATGTCATAAAAGTAATCATCTTCGCCCTTCCAAAGTCATTCAAGTTCAATGATGAGACAAAAGTCAGGACAGCCAGTGATGGTCAGGGATGCAGTGGATGACCTTGGCTTCTTCAATGTCTGATCAAGCTCTGAGTGCTCCACAGCTCGACTCAATCTTTCATGGCCATTGGAACAAATCGTTCTCATCTCTCATTCAACCAGAAGAACCCTAATTCATTGAAAGGTTTGAGGCTAGTAGTGACTCTTAACTTGATTTAGTCCATCTACTGAGATAGTTTTCCTGGGATGTGGCTTCTTGGAGCCAAAAGTGAGAGTTGGGTGACAGGTGGACGCCAAAGATAGGTTAGAAAATTTGTAAAGGGCTCAGCAAGTCCTCTCACCAGAGGTGCTAGTCCTCCTGAAATATCCCATACACATAGGCACTTACCCTATGGACAGATGAAAGGTATGTTGAGACATTCATTCTCTAGGCAGGAATTGACCATTATAATTAATCAGTTCAATTGTACTTTAGTGGTTTTAAATTATTTTTTATATTGCACATATTATTTTCCTACTTCTGTTTCCTTCATACATATTCCCATTTTTCTTGATTTCTTTGTATTTGTCACCTCTTGTAATAAAATCATATATCATTATATTCATATAACCACAATTTGTTCAGTTTCTCCCCAGCTGATGGATAACCTCTTTGTTTCCAGTTTTTCCGATCATAAAAGTGCTACTATTATCTTGGTGAGGTATTTCTTTTCTGTCTGATTTCTTTAGGCTATCTGTCTTATTAAAGTGGAATCCACGAGTCAAAGAATTTGTGTAGTTTTAGTTATTTTTTTCATAATTGCTCATTGCTTTTCACGATAGCTCAACCAATTCACTGCTATACAAACAGAATGTTAGTCTATCTATCTCCCCATAGTCACTCCATTATTCATCATTTATCAGCTAACATAGATTGCTTTAGTAGGAAATGTGTCCCTCCCACGACTGGTGGTCTTCAGGCAGATGTTAGATGAAGGGAGGGGAACTGGATTGGAATAATCGTTTATGTAACATCTACTATGTGCCAGTCACTAAGCTTATTATTTTACAAATATTATCTTAATTTAATAATTAATATCTTATAAATATTATCTCATTTGATTGTTAAATATGTTACAGTGAAGATTCCTTTTTTTAGAGAAGCTGAATTAGATAGTTGTTAATAATCCTTCCAGTTCTAAAATTCTTTGACATTGAGATATTTATTGATTTGTCTTATATCCCACTACTTTATCAAAGTTATTAATCTCAATTTTATTTATTCCAAGTTTTACAAAGCTAAACAAAACAATCATTTCCATGTATAAAGAAAAAGAAGGTAGAACACAAATGAAATCACAAATCTCCTATATGTGTAGCTTATTTTTCCTATCTACATAATAAATTCCTTCCACAAATGTCTCAGCTCTTCCCTACCCTCCTAGAATCACAAAAGATATCTTCAGGGAGGTCAACATGTACATATCATTTACATATAAATTAAGTATATGAAACACTTAAAACATGAAGTTTCACCTTTTTGTTCACTTTCTGGAGCACTAATTCTGTGGCTATGTAAAATGTTCTCCTGGTTCTATTCATTTCACCATTCGTTATACTGTGTGACATTATTTCCAAGTTTTTTTTTAACCAATCCATTCATCATTTCTTATGGCTCAGTAGTTTTCCATCACAATTATATACTACACTTTGTTCAACCATTCCCAAATTGATGGACATTCCCTCAATTTCCAATTCTTTACCAATCTCCATTTAAAAAAATAATTCTCCGTAGTTTTAAAAGTAAATCATGTCATCTATAATTGGGGGCAGCCAGGCAGCACAGTGGATAGAGTGACAGTCTTAAAGTCAGGAAAACTCAACTTCTTGAGTTCAAATCTGGCCTCAGATACTTACTAGCTTTGTAACTGTGAGCAAGTTACTTAATGTTGTTTGCCTCAGTTTCCTCATTTGTAAAATGACCTGAAAAAAGAAATGGCAAACTGCTCCACTACTTTTGCCAAGAAAACCCTAAATAAAGTCATGAAGAATCAGACACAACTGAAATGACTCAACAACAAAAGAAATTTATCAATAGGGATAATTTTGACTCTTCTTTGCCAACATTTATACCTTTAGCTTCTCTCATTTTGCTAAGACATCTTCTAGAACTATGGCAAATAAGAGTGGGGAAAGTGACTGCTTTGCTTTGCTCCTTTTCTTATTGGGAAAACTTCTACTGTTTTACCATTGTAGATAATGATAGCTAGCATTTTTATAGTACTAACTATATGCCAACCACTATGCTAATGCTAGATTTTGGTTCTGTAACTATACTTTTGATTATATTAAAGAAGGGGTCTTTCATATATATAATTTTAAAGTATATTAAAAAAACAATAAGTGCTATATTTTATCAAAGATGATTAAAATTGAATTAATCATGTAGTTTTATGCTTTATATAATTAAAATTATTTTTCATTTTTGGAAAATACCATTAATCACTCATTATTTGTCAAGTTACTTTCAGAACATCTCTCAGTGTACCTCAAGACTTCAGTTGATCTGTTATTAATCTGGGTGCCCTTCCAACAGCACATATTGAAAAGTCATCCATGCCTCCTCATCCTCATCTTACACAATTGTTATTGTCATCCTTCTACAAATCTTTCATGGAAAATCTACCAAATGTACTAGCGGACATCTTTGAGAGTAGAGATCTTTAATCTGGGGTTCTTGGATAGATTGAAAAGTATTTGACCTTAGGAAAGAAATTACTTCTTAATTTTCACTAATCCCTGAACAAAATTGAGTACATCTTTCAATTATAAAACGAATATAGGCAAAAAAAATTATCCTGAGAAGTCCACTCATAGGCTTCGCCAGAAAACCAAAGAAATTGATGACACAATAAGAGGTTAAGATTCCCTGCTATAGACATTTTCTAATTTCCTGAATTTAATTTAATCTTAATTAAATTTAATTTCCTAAAATTTACATTTTCAAGTACAACACTTGAGTCATTCATCTATTTTGTTTGGGGTTTTTTCCCTTTTATTACATGGCTAGTTCATTTCCTTTTCTAGTGTTAGATTAAGGCATTTAGTATGGGGGGGGGGGGAGAAAGTCCTGATAATAATTATGCTTTTAGCTGCAAAGTAAAATTGCTATTTTCTGTGGATTCAAGATTTCTGGAAATAAAATATTTTTGGCAATTGTAGTAATCCTAAATGAAGAGGTTTCTTTGGGGCTGAAGGAGAAGTAACAAGTTAATCATAGTAAGAAAGTTAACAGGTGAAAAGTTGAGAGTGTCCAAGAAAGTCATTATAGGTGACACCATTTTGATACATCCATCTTTTGTCATTCTGCGCAGATAAAATCTATTTCATGAAAATTGCATCTAAGGCAGAGATTCATTTAAAGAAAAAACAGTCATGTATTTTAATGGGGAATATTATAAAGTGATTCTGCCTGCCAATAGTCATCCCTTTCACTCAAATATGCCCAAATAACACACACCTAAAGAACTTTGGTAATATTATTTACTGAAAGGGGGAAAATGTGATACGTGGGTATTGAGAAGATATAATCAGTCTGCTGCCACAGAAGAGGGAAAATAGGATGAACACAGCAAAAGGAGAGGGCAAAAAATGTCAAACATCAAAGGCAAAATCTTCACAAATCATAAGGGGGCCATTATAATAGAGGCTCCTTGGTGCTCACATGGCATCAGATGGGCAATCTCTCTAAGCTGGCCATCAACTATGCAGAAGAGACACTTGGTAAGTACATTACTATTTACTGTATTCAAGTTCTGTTTGTGTTTTCTCTATCTGCTACATATGAGGAATTTGTCCAGAATTGTCCAACATAGTTAGGATAGTGAAAAATAAGTGCAAAAATAAGTATAAATAAAATAAGTATAAGTATAAATTACAATTGTCCATGAAAATGAAAATCTGTTGTTAATATCTATATATCAATGGATGGGTGTGTTGTGCTTATACTTTTCATAGTTAGTGGTAGTCTCTCGGTGATCGAGAATGACTATTGTCTTTGTGCATTATCATCTATTGATGTACCCTCATGTGGCTTTGGAGTCCAAAGACTGAGGCACAGAGTCTGTGGCACATGGGGCATGGGACGCCAGTTATTACGGGAGGTGCGGTTGTGGCCTGGTGTCGGCGTTCACGCGCAGCGGCAAGACGTCGACGTCGCTCATCTTCAAAGGTGGCGGCGACATGGTTAATGGGGGTTCACCAGCTGCTTCTGACAGAGGCAGCGAGTTCTAGTTGCTTTGGTGTAATGCCAGCCCACTTCAAGTTTGACTTTAGCTGATCCTTGAATCTTTTCCTTGGTCGGTCTTGTTTCCTGAGTCCAGCTGACAGTTCACCATAGAATACCTGTCTTGGTATTCGCTGTGGGTCCATGCGGATGACGTGTCCAGACCATCGTAGCTGGGTTCTGAGGACCATGACTTGGATGCTGGTGGAGTTGGCTCTGTCGAGGACTTCCTGATTGGTGATTCGGTCCTGCCATTGGATCCTCATGATTGACTGAAGGGAGCGTTGGTGGAATTGCTCCAGCTGTTTCATGTGCTTCCTGTACAGTGTCCATGTTTCACAATTGTACAGGAGCGAGCTGAGGACCACTGCGTTGTACACTTTGAGCTTCGTCGCAGTGCTTACACTGCTGTGTTGGAGGACTTTGGAGCACAGCCGCCTGAGTGCCTGGCTGGCCTTTTGGATCCTGGCATTAATCTCGTGGTCTAGGGACCCATCGTTGGCGATGGCGCTGCCCAGGTACTTGAAAGTGTTGATGTTAGAAAGCTGCGTGCTGTCGATTGTAATGCATGGCTGGTTCGTTGGCCTCCCTGGTGCAGGTTGGAGCAGCACCTCTGTTTTGCTGAGGCTGATAGTCAGGCCAAACAGTTTTATTGCGGTGGAGAACCGGTCCACAATGGTTTGGAGATGATTTTCTTGGTGGGCCAAAGAGCACAGTCATCTGCAAAGAGAGCTTCCAGGATGAGTCTCTCTGTTGTCTTTGTTTTTGCAGTCAGGCGGCAAAGGTCGAATAGTGAGCCATCCAGTCGGTATTTGATGTAGACGCCCAGGTCTAGATCCATCACAGCATGTCATAATACTTGGGTGAAAAATAGGTTGAATAGTACCGGAGCAAGGACACAGCCTTGTTTCACACCATTGGAGATGTTGAAACGATCGGAAGTCTCTCCACCAGATAGGACTTCCCCTGTCATGTCGACATGAAAGAGCTGGATCAGTTTGACGAATTTTGCTGGGCAACCAAGCTTGCTGAGGATCACCCACAATGCATCCCTGTTCACTGTGTCAAATGCCTTTGTCAGGTCTATGAAGACAATGTAGAGACTCAGGTTCTGCTCAAGGCATTTTTCCTGCATTTGCCTCACTGTGAAGACCATGTCGATGGTGCTGCGATCTGGTCGGAAGCCACATTGTGATTCAGGCAGGTTCTGCTCTGAAACAGATGACAGGAGTCTGTTGAGTATAACACGGGTGAGGATCTTTCCGGCAGTGGAGAGTAGTGAGATGCCTCTGTAGTTGTCACAGGCTGCTCATGAGCCTTTGTTCTTGTATAGGGCTACGATGGAGGCATCTCTGAGTTATGAGGGCATGTCTTCCTCTTCCCATATGCTGGTCAGCACTATGTGGAATGCCTGGAGTGCCTTTCCATTTAAGGCCTTGTACACCTCGGTTGGGATCCTGTCTTTACTGGGTGCCTTGCCTGCACTCATTTGTTTAATGGTTTTTTGGACTTCCTCTATTGAAGGAGGGATGTCAAGTTGTTCAATGGAACGGTTTTGGGGATCTGGTCAAGGGCGCTTTGGTCGACTAAAGAGGGTCGGTTGAGAAGCTGACTGAAGTGTTCTTTCCACCTGTTGCTAATGCCTTTTTTATCTTTTATGAGAGTGTCACCATCAGAGGATAGCAAGAGAGTGGTGGTGGGTTTTAATGGCCCATAGACAGTTTTGAGGGCACTGAAAAATTGTTTGTAGTTTTTCATATCAGCAAACTGCTGGATTTCTTCTGCCTTTTTTCCCCACCATCGGTCTTGCATCTTCCTGATTTCACGCTGCGCCGTGGCTTGGAGAGACTTGAATCTGTCCTTTTTAGGAGCAGAGTTTGGGTTATTGTGCCACTCCATAAAGGCTTTGTTCTTCTTGCTCAATAGGTCTTCAATAGCAGTGTTGTTCTCGTCGAACCAGTCCTGGTGGTTGCGTTGTTTTGGGCCTAGGACTGCCTTTGATGTTTCCTTCACTGCGTCTCTGAACTGGTTCCATTTCTCGGTTGAGCTTCCAGTGAGTGGTCCCTTGGCAGACAGCTTGTTGTCCAGGCAGGACTGGAATGTTTGCAAATAAGATGGATCTCTAAGACGACTCACGTTGTAAAATGTGCGAACTGTCTGGGCGCATTTTGGATGGCGAGGTGCAATGCACATTTGAAGAGTCACTCTAACCAATCGGTGGTCTGTCCAGCATTCAGCTCCTCTCATGGCTCTGGTGATCTTTACATCCTGGAAGTCTCGCCGGCGTACAATGATATAGTCAATGAGATGCCACTGTTTTGATCTTGGGTGCATCCACGTTGTTTTATATTTGTTTGCCATTCTGAACACAGTGTTCGTGATGGTGAGTTCGAACTCTGAGCATTTGCTGAGTAGCAGTAGGCCATTGTTGTTCATTTTGCCCATGCTGTGTTTGCCGAGCACTCCTTTCCATCTTTCATGGTCCTGGCCAACACGGGTGTTGAAGTCTCCCAGTAGTATCAGCTTGTCATTTGTGGGCACTGAGTGCAGGATGTCACTCAGGTCAGAGTAGAACTGCTCGATGGTCTCCTCTGTGCTGGTCAGTGTTGGGGCATATGCGCTGATGATTGTGGCATACCGGTCTTTGCTGAGAGGGAAACGGATCTTCATGAGCCTCTCGCTGATGCCCATAGGCAAGTCTGGAAGCTGTTTGAGCAAACTGGTCTTGATGGCCAGGCCAACACCGTGGATTCTGTCTTCATTTGTGGCTCTACCTTTCCAGAAGAAGGTGTATCCAGTGGTGGGTTCGCTGAGTGATCCCTCTTCTGGTAAGCGTGTTTCGCTTAAGGCTGCAATGTCGATGTTATATCGCGCCAGATCTTTACCGATTAGAGCTGTTCTTCTCTCAGGTCTTGGGGTATTCTCTCTATCAAGTAATGTTCTGATGTTCCATGCTCCTAGTAGGAGTTTCTTTGTGTTTTGTTTCCTTTGATTTCGACTGCTTAAAGGGATGACCCGCCAGCTGCGGTGTGCTGACCAGGTGTTTGTAGGGCAGGCAATGTTTGGGACACCTTTTCTAGTCCCCTCCCTTGATTAGGGTGAGCAGTGCTGTCCTAGAGAGGGCCGCTCAGTCGCCCAGGATGCTGCCGAATGTCCCTGCTGCCCACAGGGCCGAGTGACCACTGGTCCGTGGGCTGCCTATGTGCAGGATCGTGACTACAACTGCCAGTGGTCACCTCCACCTGTTGCGTCATCACTCCCCCATCGCCGCAGGTCTTGAAGAGGGTGGACAGGGTTAGGATAGATGAGTGTGCACAAAGACACTTGTGCATGAAGATTTAAGTGGAAAAGCCAACGCACAGAGACAGTCCCACTCTCTCGGCGTTGGAAGCCTGGGTCCAGTGGCATGAAAAATTGTTACATCTGGAGACTTCCTCAGCTGCATTGGATGACCGTGTTGTCCTTTGTGCTCCAACACGCCCTAAGCACTCCACAGTGCTTCGCTGTGTCGCCCTCTCAGCCCTTGAACCTTCTTATTGGTTTCTTTCGTCTGTTCCGCTGAAGCAGTCTTCACATGCTGGGTGAGCAAAGCCCTGGTTCATCAGGGGTCGACAATGACCGGATGGCTACCCTCACAAGGTTTAGCCGGCCTGTCGAAGCCGTTGCCCGGGGTGTGGCTGCTGTCACATGCTAGCAGCTACTGGGAGACACAAGTGAGAGCTGGGTGTCAGGTGGGGGTCAGAGGCTGGAGAGCTGCCCTAGGAGGGCACGACAAACCCTCCATACCAGAGATACTACCCCTCCCTGAGCACCCATAAGATATATTTTTATTTCATAGCAACTAATATTATGCTAACGATGAAGCAGTTTGACCTGTGAAATCTTGTAATTAAATGCAGACTTTATTTTATGTAATTAAGACTTTATTTTACTTTTCTTATTCCTACTCCCAGGGACTTGATTACCTGTTTTTATTGTAATTCATTCTTTTGTGTGTGTGTGTGTGTGTTAGTTTGTCTAATGACTCTTAGCCCTCGCTAAGATTGAATAAGAATGTCCATAAAGAACTCTGCAAACTATAAGAATTAATATAAACACTGGCTGTTATTACTACTTTGGTGTATTAGGAATATTTGGTGTGTAAACCACAGAATTTAAGAGGCAACAAAGGAGCAGCTAGATGACTCAGTGGACTGAGAGTCAGGCTTAGAGATGGGAGGTCCTGTTTCAAATCTGACCTCAGACACTGGCTATGGGACCCTGGACAAGTCACTTTATCCCTGCTGCCTAGCCCTTACTGCTTTCCTTTCTTTCTTTCTTTTGGTTTTTGTTTTGTTTTTATTTTTTTCTTACTGCTTTTCTATCTTGGAACCAATACACAATATTGACTCTACAATGGAAAGTAAGGGTTTTAATTTTAAAATGGCTACAAACAAGGAAAATGTGTTCAAGTAAAAATCACCTATTTTTTAGTATGTATATTAAATCTTGGGTGACGGAAGACATAATTGAATGGTTAGAAGATTTACAAAAGAATCTGGCTACATTATACTACTAATCTACACACATTATTTGGGCTTAATTTTTCTACTTCTTTTCCCTATAATCTGCTTTCTTTCCCATCTGATACATGGCAATTCTATTCTTTCATTATCAGCTGTTTAATAATCATCATTCCGACAGTAGAACTACATCTTTGTACTTGCTTAATAACTATTTATCATTCTATATCTTCCCATTTTCAAAAAGGAAGAAGTTAAATGTTCTAGAAATTGGAAAAAAATTGAAATTTGACCTTTATTAACTGGGTTAATTGTCAAAATCTCTGCTTGTAAAAAAAATTTTAATGGCTCAAAAGAGTAACTTTTAGAGTTTTAAAGATTAAGTTAATGTCCAAAGAATTATAAACTCTGACCTTTGGGACACATGTCACAAGTAACATCTACCCTAGTAAATTGCTACCTATGTGCAATTAAAAATTCTTCCTGGTATCCAATCATGCTCTTTAATTGCTGTATGACATCCTGGTTTTCTAATACCAATCCTTATGGGAAGTCATTTACTTTTTTTTTTTTCGGAGTGATATACTTGGTTCTGTGGAAACCGATTCATTTAGATTTATAGAAATGGATATGTTTATGGGCAAAGATACTTGTCTTGGCTACACAGCTTAGGGCAGTAAACAAAGCAAAAATCTCACAGGAAATATGTGGAAATAAATGACTAAGTTCTATAGTGAACTATCGGTCCTTGGACATGCCAAACCTCAATTATTTTTCTGCCTATCCAGTTCTAGCTGTGTTCATTTTAATTTTTTCTTTTATGAGTTGCCATTTTGAATAGATATTTGCAACTTGTGGAAAAAATATTTTAAGTAGCTATGTAGGGTTCAGATATCCAGGAATCAGATATCAAAAAGTTGGACTTAAGAAAGCCAGCTTTTTACTCCTCATTCATCATCTTAACCATTAACTGAATAAATTTCAGCAGAAGAACTAAGGATTACATTGACACTAGATTTTCTTTATAGTCTTTCCATCCCTCCATTACTATGACTGATTATGCATCAGGAATAAGATGTTTAAATGTTGGATGCAGTGCTTTTTATCATTGAACGTTATTTCAGCAGCCAATGAGATTTCAATAAATCTGGAAACTCAGGTTTTAAGGAAGATTTTGGTTATATTTTTGAAGCACCTAGGTGAAGCTCTACATATGTATTAAAAATCAGAACTTAAAACAGAATGCCTATAACCTACATGGACAGAGTTTGGAGATGGAATGTTATGTTAGAGGATCAGCAAAGAGGCCAGTCTAACCAAATCACAAAGCATGAAAGGGGTAAGGAATAAATGGACTGAAAAGGCAGGAAGAGATCAGATTATAAAGGGCTTTGAAAGCCAGAAAGAGGACTTTCTGCTTGATATTGTAGATAATGTGGAGCTGCTGGAGTTGACAGAATAGTGGAATGGAGTGGTATGGTAGACCTGCTCTTAGAAAGATCTCTTTGCTCTCTGAGTGGAGGATGGACTGGAACAAGGAGAAAGAGACTCGAAGCAGGAGACCAATGAGAGAGCTATTGCAGTCATCCAGGCATGAAATAATGAGGGTCTGCACCACATTAGTAGCAATATTAGAGATGAGAAGGGGAGATATATAGAGATGTTGCAAAGGTAGACAAGACTCGGCAAGAAATTAGATATGGGCAGCGGAGAGTGAGGAATCAAGGATAACACCAAGGTTGTGAGCTTGGGTGAATGACAATGGTTATTAGGGCAGTCAGGAAGGAGAGGATTTGGGGAGAAAGGTAACAAATTCCATTTTAGACATGTTGAGTTATGATATCTATGGGATGTCCAAGTTGAGATGCCTTAGAGGCAATAGGAGACGTAAAACTAGAAGTCAGGAGGGAGATTAGGATTAAATTGATTAGAAATTATGCATTTTACTCATAGGGATTAGCTATGTGATCTTGGACATCTCTGGGCCTCAGTTTTTTCATCTGTAAAAATTAAGGAAATATAGGCAAATCTCTCAGATCTCTTCTAGTTCTATAAATCTTCCCTTCTTCCTTTTCCTTCCCAATTTAAGGGACAATGCAGCAAACTCCAAGTTTTCCTATTCCATTTTTGTGCTCAGTTGAGAAGGAGTCCTTAAATGCCACTCCACAGAGAACTTAACTACAATTAAAGGGAGAGGATATTGGAAAGAAACTCAAAAGTCTGAGATTCAGTTTCATTTTACCAATGCATAAATAGATAGGGTGCCTTGGCTTCACATTTGGATGTTCTGAGGAGCAGGATGCATTTAGGCTATATGGAAAAGTATCTCATCATTTGTCTTCCACTTTAGGATTTTATATCTTTTAGGTGTTTCTAAACCTGAGAAGTTAGACCAGGGCTGAAGTGGAACTTCATATATGCCCTTAGAATTGGAAGAGATCTCAGAGGTCATTTAATTTGATTCTACAAATATTTATGTTTTTAAAACATCCAGTTCAATCTCTTTCTTAAACACGATAGCTTACATTTCTGTATTGATTCAAACTTTATAAAAGGCTTATTTCATTTTTCCTTCACAACAGCTGTACAAAGTGGGTAGTACAAGTATTATTATCATCTCCATTTGACAGAGAGATTAATTGAGGTAGAGGTTAAATAATTTCCCTAAGGTCAAATAGCCAGTAAATGGATTTTGTGACTATCAGTTCAATGTACTATACCGTGCTTCCTTCCTATAACATCCCAGTTCTGATAGAATAGTTGGTTCCCTGTCTTATAGGAAACCCATTCCATTACTGAACAACTCTAAAGTTAACTCTACTAAACCCGAATATGACAACTTGTAAATTTTCCCAGGTTTATTCTAGTTTTGTTCTCTGGGACAAAGCAGTAGAAATCTCATCCCTCTTCCATATCATGACCCTATGACAATTTGAAGATGAAACTAAAGTCCTCCTCCTCCTGCGAATCATGAGAACCCTGTTGAGGTGTAGGGGATCCAGTCAGTTTCTCAGCACAGAGTTATTTAGGCTGCATTCGATTCCTAATCTTTTTAGAGGAAAACATTTCTATCTTGGCTACCATTTGCAAACCAGCCTCTCCACTCCCTTCCCACCATGGCTCCCCAGATTCAAATTCAAAGTCCTCTGGCTAACTGCTTGTGTCAAGTAGTGAGTTTCTGAAAGAGGAAACTTCTCCTTGGATCTCCTCAAGTGAAAAAGCTTTAAGTCAAGTGTTACTTAGCTTGTGGACCAAAAAGTACAGAATGTAGTTGACTTATGCAAAACACCCAGAAAGATTCAGTTAAACACTTTGCACCAAGTTGGTGGCTTTTGTTCAGTTGTTGTCTGCTTCTATGAGTCATGCTGCTCCCACAGCATCTCAACACGTGGCCGAAATGCACAAAACCAGGCAGCTCTTGATGCTCACTCTCCACTCAGATTCTAATTCTTACAAAAATAACATCGTCGAGGTTTTTATGCAAAACACCACCTTTGTGAGAGTGGGGCTGATATACTTACAGTTGTGTCAGAGTCCCCATGATAGCATCTGCTTTTTAAGAAAGGAGGAGGAAATGATGCGAAAGGAAGGAGGTTATTAACTTGCCCTTAATTTGCTCTCTGCTTATTCTCAACAAGCAAGAGGCAAAACAGAATTCGTTATCCTTTCCCCCCAAATCTACCCCTCCTCCAAACTTCCCTACTGCTGTGGAGGGCACCTCTCTCCTTCCTGTCACCCGGATTACAGCCTCATTGTTCTCCTTGATTCCTCATTCTATAGCCTCATCTATCCAATCAGTTGCCAAATCTTGTCCTTTCCCCCCCTCTCCAACATCTCTGGCATGTGCAATTTCCCCTCTCATATATTCACCACCATAATCTAGGCTCTCTGTACTCTCTCCTAGACTTTTGCCATAGTCATCTTCTTGTCTTTTCTTTTTTAAACTCTCACCTTCCATATTAGAATCCATACTGTGTAATGGTTCTAGGGCAGAAGGATACAGGCTAGGCAATGGGGATTAAGTGACTTGCCCAAGATCACACCACTAGGAAGTGGCTGGGGTCAAATTTGAACCCAGGATCTCCCATCTCCAGGCTTCACTGCCCCACATGCCACAGTCTTCTAATTGAAGTCCTTCCTCAAATCTCACTTCACTCTGAACCATCCTCTTTAAAGATGACAAAGTGGCTTTTTCTAAAATGAAGATATTACCATGTCTAGGTGACAAAATTCAATGGCTCCCTATATAACATCTCGGGCCAAACGATTTCCTTTATTTTACATTTAAAACTTTTCCCATTGTATTCCCTTTCTATATTTCCAGTCTTTTTTTTAACATATTCCCCTCCACAAACTGTACTCAATGGTAAGCTGTACTGACCTGCTTGTCATTCTTCACAGATAACTAAGTGATACAGCAGATAGAGTGCTATTGCTGGACTCAGGAAGACTTGAGTTCAAATCTAACCGCAGACTTCATTACTACCTGTGTGGCCCTGAACAAGTCCCTTAACCTCTGTCTTAGTCTCTTCATCTGTAAAATGGCAACAATAATAGCCTTCACTCCCCAGGGTTGTTGTTAGGATCAAAGACTATGACAGTGATTAAGTGGTGCTATATCACCCTGGGCAAGTCACTTAACTCTGCTTCAGTTTCCCCATATGTAGAATGAGCTGGAGAAGGAAATGGCAAGCTGTTGTGAGGTACTAAAGTTGAACCTCCAGGGTTCAGGAAGGATACCTTTTGCAAGAATGCAAGACTCGGACTTCCGGGTAATCATGGCTGCAATCTAGACGCTGCACGCTTTCTCTCCCCAGCACCGAACGAAATAGACTACATCAAAGGAGCATAAAATCACCTTTGGAGGAACAGAAGGACTCCCCAGTACCCCACAGAGGCAAAGGTACGTGGGGCTTGAACATTTCCACACTAAAATAAGAAGGAAAAGCTTGCACAGAAAAGTGAACTGAGCCGCCCTTCCCCCACCCCACTTCCCCCACTAAACCAGAGTGAGCTACCTGAGCACTCACCGGGACAGCGAGTGAGTGGGGAGCGTCTCTGTCTGGGGGGGCACTCCAGGGTCCTTGGGATCTGGGGACTGCCAGGAAAAAACGTCTCAGGGCCCTTTCACTGGAGAAGCCAGCGGACCTGGACTTCGGGCGGGCTGCGCTGAACAAGGCGCGCTGATTATCTGGGCGGAGCTGAATACCTGGGCTCGGAGGCTGGGAAGAACTAGTCTGAAGCAACCTAAATTCACAGAAAAACCGCTCTTATAACCCAGACCCCAGACCAAAAAGGAAAGGGAAATAAAACCACCAAAGGGATGGCTCACATGGCCCCAAATCAAGCCTCCAGGAAGAAAGGGAAAAAAGTGACTATTGAAAACTTTTATGGTGGAAGTACCCAAGGAAAAGAGGAGAATCAGGAGGAAATCCAAAAAAATTCAGAACACGCCTCCCAAAATGGAAACTATCAACAAGCTCTGGAAGATCTCAAACTGGAACTTATCCAAAAGATGGAAACCTTCTGGAAAGAAAAATGGGAGAAAGAGATCAGCTGTCTGACAGATAAGAATGCTCAATTGGAAAAAGAACTCGAAGCATCCAATAGAAGGGCAGACAAGGCTGAAAAGCAAATCCAGTCCCTAATGACCAGAATTAAGCACCTCGAAGAAAGTGAGATGATAAAACAGCAAGAATCAATAAAGCAAACCCAAACAATTAATGAATTGGAAGAAAACATAAAATATCTCACTGAGAAGGTCACGGACCTGGAGAACAGAGGAAGACGAGAAAATCTCCGTATCATCGGTCTCCCAGAAAAACCAGAGGTAAACAACAAATTGGATTTTATTCTAGAGGAGATTATAAAAGAAAATTGCCCCCACGTTCTGGAGCAAGGGGGCAAAATAGAAATAGAAAGGATTCATAGAACACCTTCTATACTAAATCCCCAAAAGACAACGCCTAGGAATGTAATTGCCAAATTCAAGAGCTTCCAAGTAAAGGAGAAAATCCTACAAGAAGCCAAGAAGAAGAGCTTCAGATATAAGGGGGCTCCCATAAGGATCACACATGACTTAGCGGCTAACACACTAAGAGACCGCAAAGCATGGAACACGATATTTAGAAAGGCAAGAGAGCTGGGTCTCCAACCAAGAATCAACTACCCAGCAAAACTGACTATATACTTCCAGGGGAAAGTATGGGCATTCAACAAAATAGAAGATTTCCAAGCATTTGCTAAGAAAAGACCAGAGCTCTGTGGAAAGTTCGATATCCAAGCACAGAAAGCAAGAGAAACATGAAAAGGTAAATATGAAAGAAAGGGAAAAGGAGATAAATCTTATCTTTCTCTTTAAGTCAAACTCTCTTCTATAAGGACTACATTTACATCTAATTATATATATTAATATGTGGGGAAAATGTTTTGTGTAACTCTCATAAATTGTATCATCATAAGAGTAGTTTGAAGAAACATGCATAGGGAAAGATTGGGGAATCAAGAAGATTTGGGGAAAGTTGGGGCAAAAAAAGGAAAAGGGAGGGGGGAACCGTGATAATACTAAGATTAACTTCAAGAAATAGGGGGGGAATCAATAGAATAAACTTTCCCATATAAAGATACACAAGGGAAGGGGAGAGGAAGAACTCTCATATGAGAAGGAGAGGAAGAGAGCGTGAAGTGGAATTACTTAAACCTTACTCTCAGTGAAATCAAATCTGAGAGGGAAGAACATCTAGATCCAGTGGGATCCTGAATTCTATCTTATCCATTAGGGCAAGAAAGAAAGGAAAATTAAGGAGGGGGAGGGGGGAGGGAGTACAAAAAGGGAGGGAAGGAGAGGGGGGAGGGGAAGGGAGCATAAAAAGGGAGGGGCTAGAAAGGGAAGCATCTCAAGGGAGGGGACTAGGGGGACTGACCTAAAGTAAATCACTGGTTCAAAAGGAGAAAGCTAAAGAAGAAAGGTCAGAACTAGGGGAAGACATCAAAATGCCAGCGAATCCACAAATAACAATCATAACTTTGAACGTGAATGGGATGAACTCACCCATAAAACGCAGACAAATAGCAGATTGGATTAGAATACAAAACCCTACCATATGTTGTCTTCAAGAAACACATATGAGACGGGTTGACACTCACAAGGTTAGAATTAAAGGTTGGAGTAAGACCTTTTGGGCCTCAACCGATAGAAAGAAGGCAGGAGTTGCAATCATGATATCTGACAAAGCCAAAGTACAAATAGACCTGATCAAAAGGGACAGGGAAGGTAAATATATTCTGCTAAAAGGAAGTATAGACAATGAGGAAATATCACTAATCAACATGTATGCACCAAATGGTATAGCATCCAAATTTTTAATAGAGAAACTAGGAGAATTGAAGGAGGAATTAGACAGTAAAACCATATTAGTGGGAGACTTGAACCAACCACTATCAAATTTAGATAAATCAAATCAAAAAATAAATAAGAAAGAGGTAAAAGAGGTGAATGAAATCTTAGAAAAATTAGAATTAATAGACATATGGAGAAAAATAAATAGGGACAAAAAAGAATACACCTTCTTTTCAGCACCACATGGCACATTCACAAAAATAGATCATACACTAGGTCATAGAAACATGGCACTTAAATGCAGAAAAGCAGAAATATTAACTGCAGCCTTTTCAGATCACAAGGCAATTAAAATATTGATCGGCAAGGGTACATGGAGACCCAAATCAAAAATTAATTGGAAATTAAATAACATGATACTCCAAAATCGGATAGTTAGAGAAGAAATCATAGAAACAATTAACAATTTCGTTGAAGAAAATGACAACGGCGAAACATCCTTTCAAACCTTATGGGATGCAGCCAAGGCAGTACTTAGAGGAAAATTCATATCCCTGAGTGCATATATTAACAAATTAGGGAGGACAGAGACCAAGGAATTGGAAATGCAAATCAAAAAACTTGAGAATGAACAAATTAAAAACCCCCAGAAGAAAACCATACTAGAGATCCTAAAAATTAAGGGAGAAATTAATAAAATAGAAAGTGACAGAACTATTGAGCTAATAAACAAGACTAGAAGCTGGTACTTTGAAAAAACAGACAAAATAGACAAAGTACTGGTTAATTTAATTAAAAAAAGGAAAGAAGAAAGGCAAATTAATAGCATCAAGGATGAAAAGGGGGATCTCACCTCAAATGAAGAGGAAATTAAGGCAATCATTAAAAACTACTTTGCCCAACTATATGGCAATAAATATACCAATCTAGGTGATATGGATGAATATTTACAAAAATATAAATTGCCTAGACTAACAGAAGAAGAAATAGTTTTCTTAAATAATCCCATATCAGAAATTGAAATCCATCAAGCCATCAAAGAACTGCCTAAGAAAAAATCCCCAGGGCCTGATGGATTCACCAGTGAATTCTATCAAACATTCAGAGAACAGTTAACCCCAATATTATACAAACTATTCGACATAATAAGCAAAGAGGGAGTCCTACCAAACTCCTTTTATGACACAAGCATGGTACTAATTCCAAAGCCAGGCAGGCCAAAAACAGAGAAAGAAAACTATAGGCCAATCTCCCTAATGAATATAGATGCAAAAATCTTAAATAGGATACTAGCAAAAAGACTCCAGCAAGTGATTAGAAGGGTCATCCACCATGATCAAGTAGGATTCATACCAGGGATGCAGGGCTGGTTCAACATTAGGAAAACTATCCACATAATTGACCACATCAACAAGCAAACCAACAAGAATCACATGATTATCTCAATAGATGCAGAAAAAGCCTTTGATAAAATACAACACCCATTCCTACTAAAAACACTAGAAAGCATAGGAATAGAAGGGTCATTCCTAAAAATAATAAACAGTATATATCTAAAACCATCAGCTAATATCATCTGCAATGGGGATAAACTAAATCCATTCCCATTAAGATCAGGAGTGAAACAAGGATGCCCATTATCACCTCTATTATTTGACATTGTATTAGAAACACTAGCAGTAGCAATTAGAGAAGAAAAAGAAATTGAAGGCATCAAAATAGGCAAGGAGGAGACCAAATTATCACTCTTTGCAGATGACATGATGGTCTACTTAAAGAATCCTAGAGACTCAACCAAAAAGCTAATTGAAATAATCAACAACTTTAGCAAAGTTGCAGGATACAAAATAAACCCACATAAGTCATCAGCATTTCTATATAATTCCAACACAGCTCAGCAGCAAGAACTAGAAAGAGAAATCCCATTCAAAATTACCCAAGACAAAATAAAATACTTAGGAATCTATCTCCCGAGACAAACACAGGATCTATATGAACACAACTACAAAACACTTTCCACACAACTAAAACTAGACTTGAACAATTGGAAGAACATTAACTGCTCATGGGTAGGACGAGCCAATATAATAAAAATGACCATCCTACCCAAACTCATCTATCTATTTAGTGCCATACCCATGGAACTTCCAAAAATTTTTTTTACTGATTTAGAAAAAAACATAACAAAGTTCATTTGGAAGAACAAAAGATCAAGGATACCCAGGGAATTAATGAAAAAAAATACAAAGGAAGGGGGTCTTGCAGTCCCAGATCTCAGACTATATTATAAAGCAGCGGTCATCAAAACAATTTGGTACTGGCTAAGAGACAGAAAGGAGGATCAGTGGAATAGACTGGGGGCAAGCAACCTCAGCAAGACAGTATATGACAAACCCAAAGATCCCAGCTTTTGGGACAAAAATCCACTATTTCATAAAAACTGTTGGGAAAATTGGAGGACAGTGTGGGAAAGATTAGGCTTAGATCAACACCTCACACCCTACACCAAGATAAATTCAAAATGGATGAATGACTTGAACATAAAGAAGGAAACTATAAGAAAATTAGGCGAACACAGAATAGTATACATGTCAGACCTTTGGGAAGGGAAATACTTCAAAACCAAGCAAGAATTAGAAAGAATTACAAAATGCAAAATAAATAATCTGGATTACATCAAATTAAAAAGTTTTTGTACAAACAAAACCAATGTAACCAAAATCAGAAGGGTAGCAACAAATTGGGAAACAATCTTCATAAAAACCTCTGACAAGGGTTTAATTACTAAAATTTATAAAGAACTAAATCAATTGTACAAAAAATCAAGCCATTCTCCAATTGACAAATGGGCAAGGGACATGAACAGGCAATTCTCAGCCAAAGAAATCAAAACTATTAATAAGCACATGAAAAAGTGCTCTACATCTCTTATAATCAGAGAGATGCAAATCAAAACAACTCTGAGGTATCATCTCACACCTAGCAGATTGGCTAACATGACAGCTATGCAAAGTAATGAATGCTGGAGGGGATGTGGCAAAGTAGGGACATTAATTCATTGCTGGTGGAGTTGTGAATTGATCCAACCATTCTGGAGGGCAATTTGGAACTATGTCCAAAGGGCGATAAAAGACTGTCTGCCCTTTGATCCAGCCATAGCACTGCTGGGCTTGTACCCCAAAGAGATAATGGACAAAAAGACTTGTACAAAAATATTCATAGCTGCGCTCTTTGTGGTGGCCAAAAATTGGAAAATGAGGGGATGCCCCTCAATTGGGGAATGGCTGAACAAATTGTGGTATATGTTGGTGATGGAATACTATTGTGCTAAAAGGAATAATAAAGTGGAGAAGTTCCATGGAGACTGGAACAACCTCCAGGAAGTAATGCAGAGCGAGAGGAGCAGAACCAGGAAAACATTGTACACAGAGACTGATACATTGTGGTACAATCGAAGGTGATGGACTTCTCCATTAGTATCAATGCAATCCCTGAACAATCTGCAGGGATCTAAAAAAAAATACTACCCACAAGCAGAGGATAAACTGTGGGAATAAAAACATCGCTGAAAAGCAACTGCTTGACTACAGGGTTGGAGGAGATAAGACTGAGGAGAGACTCTAAATGAACACTATAATGCAAACTCCAACAACAGGGAAATGGGTTCGAGTCAAGAACACATGTGATAACCAGTGGAATCATGCGTCGGCTATGGGAGAGGGAAAGGCGGGGGGGGGGGGGGGGGAGGGGAGGGGAGGAAAAGAAAACGATCTTTGTTTCCAGTGAATAATGTATGAAAACGACCAAATAAAATAATATTAAAATTAAAAAAATAAATAAATAAAATGTAACCTACTTCATTCTTAAAAAAAAAAAGAATGCAAGACTCTAAAACTTAGCTTAAAAATAAAAAGAGAAATTTATTAATTTAGAAAGTAATGTTGAGAATGGCCAGGAGGATAGTACAGGTAGAACAGCAAGATTGAAAGCTGCCCCCAAAATCCATCAATTCTGGGGATTATATACTCTTTACAACAGTGAGGACGTGATGCTGTGTCATGGTGAGGATGTGATTCTAGAGTGGTAAATACTCAGGCATTCGGTGGGGGGTTTTGGTCATCTGATGGAATTCTAACCTGGAGACATAAGGAGTGACCCTTATAGTTTAGGGGACAGATGGAAGTCTGAGATACAGCTGGAAGGTATTGAGGTGTAGCCTAGAGGTGCATCTCTCTGTCCATCTTAAATCTAAAGGACAATCCAAGGAGGATAATCCTCTCGGAGTCTTATAGGAGTTATCAGATTTGGGTTAGGAGTCACAGGGATGTAAAGGAGCAAAGGAATTTCCCAGATAATAGTTTGCCTGAGTTTCTGGGGCTACAATGCCTGTGCCTAAACGACTATAGTATCTTTGTCAAGAAAACCCCAAATGGCAATTTGGAACTATACCCAAAGGGCAATAAAAGAATGTCTACCCTTTGATCTAGCCATAGCACTCCTGGGTTTGTACCCCAAAGAGATAATGGGGAAAAAGACTTGTACAAGAATATTCATAGCTGCGCTCTTTGTGGTGGCCAAAAACTGGAAAACGAGGGGATGCCCTTCAGTTGGGGAATGGCTGAACAAATTGTGGTATATATTGGTGATGGAATACTCTTGTGCTCAAAGGAATAATAAAGTGGAGAAATTCCATAGAGACTGGAATGACCTCCAGGAAGTGATGCAGAGCGAGAGGAGCAGAACCAGGAGAACATTGTACACAGAGACTGATATACTGTGGTATAATCGAAAGTAATGGACTTCTCCATTAGTGGCAATGCAGTGATCCTGAACAATCTGCAGGGATCTAGGAGAAAAACACTATCCATAAGCAGAGGACAAACTGTGGGAGTAGAAACACCAAGGAAAAGCAACTGCCTGACTACAGCGGTTGAGGGGACATGACAGAGGAGAGACTCTAAAGGAACACTCTAATGCAAATACTAACAACATGGCAATGGGTTAGAATCAAGAACACATATGATACCCAGTGGAATAACGCATCGGCTATTGGGGGGGGGGGGAGGAAAAGAAAATGATCTTTGTCTCTAATGAATAATGCTTGGAAATGATCAAATAAAATATTATTTAAAGAAAAAAAAGAAAACCCCAAATGGAGTCACAGAGTCAGATACAATTGAAAAAACTCAACAACAACAACAAAATCATTATTATTATTTGTTATTATTCCTACACTCCATGTTCCATTCCTGTACTTCACTCTGCTGGTCCCTAATTTTTGGAATGATCTTCCCTTTCTGGTCTCCACATCTTAGAATCCCTGATTCCCTCTAAGGCTCAGCTCAAACATCACTTCTTACAGGAGGCTGTTCCTGGTCCCTCTGGCTTTCCCTTCTAAGGCTACCTTGGATCTGCTGTAGAGATAGATACTCTGTAGTAGTTTAGAACCTAAGGTTCTTAAGGGCAGTTTTCCTTTTACTTTGTTAATGTAGTGACTAATACATAGTAAGCACTTAAATACTTGTACATCAATTCAATAGATCCTGGAATAAATCTTTTCCTGATTTTACAACGTCAATACTTCACTTTAAATTTTATCAGATGGGTACAAATCAATGCCCTAGCAATTGCTCTTTAGGGGCTGTCACTGATGGAGGGTGAGGGTGGAAGACTTTCCTGGAATGCTATAACAAACTTTCCAAAAGTAATCAGTTGAATCCATTTTGAAGCAGAGACCAAGCTTTAGATTTTTCTTTTTATGAGAAAGAAGTTGCCAGTGACTGAAATACAACACTTCATAAAGAGATGCCTGTACAATAATGATTAAATACTTTTTGACATGACCTTTGGTGATAGGGAAGGAGGAACTGGGGTTGAGAGTACTTGAAAGTAGTATGATGGAGAGAGGTTTGATTAAGGGGGTCGGAAAAGGGTGAATTAGGAAAAGATTCAAGTGTCTATAGGTGGAGAGACAGAGAAGGAGAGGAAGAGGGAGATGGAGAAAGAGATGAAGAGGAAGAGGCAAAGGAAAAGGGAGAAGGAAAGGCAGAGGGAGCAGGAGAAAGAAAGATTGCAAGCTTCAAGTGGGGAGCTGATGCTCCAAATCCGTGTGTGTTAATCCATGATCTGAACTAGGTGGTAGTATATGAGTCAAAAAGATCAAAGAGATCAAAAGCTGAAACTTTTGGGGGCAAAATCCATTCTTTTCTTTTTAAAGATTAAGAAATTGAGGCTCAGAGAGGTTAAGGAACTTTGCCAAGGTCAGTCACATAATTCATTCACATTAGAGCTGGGATTTGAATGTGATTCTAATTCCAAGTCCAACTAATTCCAACTTTCCAACTAATGCTGCTTTTGTTTTTTAATTTTTCGGAGTTGGTTTTAAAGAATAACAAATAATGTTAAGTAGATCACAGAAATAACATGTAAATTGTTAGTCTTGGCTTAGAACAGACCCTGTAAAATTATATTTTGCCTATTATATAAAAAGTCAAAATATGACAAGTTCAAGTCATGGCTTAAATAAATTATAGGCTTTCCTGAAGAAAACACCTACTGTTTTTGAGGGAAGAGAAGAGCTGGGATAAGATAGTAATAGGAGAGGTAAAGAGATAGGAAGCTAAAATTGCAATTTAAACTTGGAATTTCCTTACAGGAAGATAAAATTACAATTTTCAAAGATTATTTGGAGCAAGGTGCATATTTTAATCTTTGTACTTGTTTAGAAAATGATTGGTGACTAGTTAAGTGGAAAAACAGAATACAAAATATCAGAATCAGAATGGACATTAGAGATCATCTGAGATTTTCAGTAAGAAACTATACACATATATATGCTGAATTATTTAATTGTATAATTAATTACACTTGCCTTCAACTATAATTACTAACTGATCTAAGGTTGTCACAATGATACTTTGGAGAGGGAGGCAGTCACAGTTATTGCAGGGGACCTGTCTTGTGCAATTGGTAAAAAAGAACCCTTCTGCTTTTTAAATATCGTAGATGGGCAACCTGCTAGAGTGATCAAGCAAAATGTTGAACACTGAACCTAGCTGCACTTTCTTATTCGTACAGATGTGGAATGAACCCAGAGAGGTTAGGTAATTTTTCTGCTAACTAGGGGCAAAACTGAGTCTAAAACCCAATTCTCATGCCTTCCAGTCCAGGGCTCTGGGAATGGAAGGACCCTATTTAAACACTAAACTGGTTCTATACTCTCATCTACTTGGACGTTCTTTCCAGTG
This sequence comes from Monodelphis domestica, assembly GCF_027887165.1. Taxonomy (NCBI): domain Eukaryota; kingdom Metazoa; phylum Chordata; class Mammalia; order Didelphimorphia; family Didelphidae; genus Monodelphis; species Monodelphis domestica. The sequence goes on along the minus strand of NC_077227.1, from coordinate 326,798,480 downwards.
ATGCTCACTGCAACTCGTCCATTTGTGCCTATCCAGTATGACTCTTGTTTAAATCTTTCCCTGAGTTCACCAAAGGGAATCCTCTTTGCATTTACTTGCTTTCTGCTGAGGCTGCAAAGAGCATTTTGGGTTATCCACAATCTTTCAAGCCTACCATGTGAACATTCTATCTTGTTTCTACATTTCCCCGATGGCATCCTTTCTCTGCTTCTTTGAAGTTTCTTATTAGATGATGCAACATGCTCACATGTATTTCTCCATTGCCCTCTGGAATGCATATTTTTAATTCTTTGGAGACTATGGTGGTTCATGATTTGCAGACATGCACCATCATCAAGAAATGGGAGATGTATGGGACCATGTTAGCAGCTTTGTAGTTTCCCAAAGGCAATCCAGCCTATTTATTGCCAAATATTGCAGCAAATATCTAACAAATATAAAATATCTAACAAATAAAAAATATATATATAAATATATATATATATATATATCTACATGCATATCCACATAAAAACATGCCAATATCATCATCTGTACATGTAAACTTGTGCAATCATATTTGCATAGAAACATAGACACATCGGAACATGTCCATATACATATATGTTCATACCTGTATAGATGTGTACACACACTAATGGGTGAGTTCTATTGTGCACCACACCGGCAATAAGACTTTATGCCATGCTAAAGTCAGGAAACTTTTTTTCCTCAATTAAGCCTTCAGAGATATGCCGAAAGAAATCAAAATCATTTTTTAAAAAAGTAGATCTGTCCAAAAGGCGTATGCAGATCTTTGAAATAAAATGAAACTTCCCATTTCAAAAGCAACTTTTCTCTTCTGTCTAGAAAATATCGGTATCAAATTGGCGGACGCCATTCGGTGCTTACACCCATCTCTCACCCTTTTAGCTGTTTTAATATGAAAGGTGATAGGGCAAGTCATCTAAAGAATGAGCAATTTTGATTCTCTTTGTCTGCAACTAGAGAACATGAATTTTGAGGAAGCTTAACAATTACCTGTGTCAAAACAAGGGGATGTGCCTGTGCTTATGGAGGGAAGAAAGCAAGCAACTGGCCTGAAATGTTAAACATTTACTTAAGGTTGTCAGATAAGGAATAGAAAGTTCAAACTAGTCTGACTTCATCTGCTCGACTCCTAATTGTAGTTCAGAGCCCTGGCAGGAGGAGGAGGGTCCACGGATGTCTTGCATTCTCTTGGAAGGGATTCTCATTTTAAAAGAGCTTAAATGCAAGCAGTTACATACAGGGAGAAACCATCACTTCAAATATAATGCTTTATTGAGAGAGAGAAATGGGGGAAGGATGCATTGACCTAAGAAAAATGTCCCAAAATTCACAGAAAAATAAAAGAGAATTTAAGATTGGTATTTGAGATTTAATCATGGGTACTTCGGGGTCTAAGACCATGGGCCTGGGTCTCCTGCCTCAGGTAAATCCCCAGACAAACTCAATTAAGGCTGTAAGGCATGGCCTTAGTATGGAGGGGGTGGGGTAGCCTTGCCTTGAAGTGAGCTTAAAGAGAAATGGATGGGGGGGGGTACTAACTTTTTGGAGATATTAATAACTCTTATTAACTTGAGAATAGCAGACTAATTTCTCACTCCACACACAAACATACAACATGCACTATTTGGGGATGATGAGTCCTTGGCTATTTCCAGCAGATCTTCTCAGAGACCTCCTCATTCTCTTCCTCCTCTCCTCCTCCTTTCTTCTTTTTCCCTTACCTTCTGTCTTAGAATCAATGCTAGGTAACAATTCCAGGACTAGGGTTAAGTGAATATCCTGGTCTCACACCTAGGAAGTGTCCAGAGGCCAAATTTGAACCCAGGTCCTCCCAAACCAGGACTGGCACTCTTTAACTAAAGCTGTTCCGTTCCTTTATTTCTGCGTGTTTTATACCTAATCTTTCCCATTGTTTTATTTGTAAAATTTTATTTAATTAATTAATTTTGAATATTGTTTTCATAGTTACATGATGTGAGTTTTCTCTCTCCCCTCCTCCTATCCCCCTTGACCTCTCTTTTTTAAAATCTGTTCCAATTTGTAGTATAATTTGAGAGATGGTCCTTCTAGGCTCCTTTCCTTATTTTTTTTTCCCAGTCAATTTCCTTTAAATGCTTGGCCTTTTGTTCCTTTAGATAAACCTCATTCTTATTTCCCTGCCAGACCCACAAAATAATCTTGGTAGTTTGGTCACTAAAATACAGAATAAGTAAATTAATTTAGATATTTTTTACATTTTCATTAAATTGGTTCAGCATGACAGAAATGAAATACTACTTGTGGATAATTAATTTTTAGTTTATTCTACAAAGTTTTCTTAGTCAACTTGGAAAAAACAGAACTGTTAATATATATTTGATGCCCTGAGTTCCTCAAAAGATATATAAGATCCTTGTTTTATGATTCTTCGGAGAATTTTCTCACGTGGTGCTTTTCAGAGATACTCTTCCCAGAGTCTCAGAGCCCTTGGCTTTGTGTGGTTTTTAGGTGCTTGACTCTGTGTGGCAGCCAAATATTGACCATTATCTCTTCCCTGGTTAAAGACTTGGTTTTGCTGACAACTTTAGCAGTTTTGTGTTTTTCCAAGTTGACACATCTTAAACTGAGATCCAGGAATATACATATAGAGTCCTTTCCAATAAGATCAGGGTAAAACAAAAATGGCTATGTATTATTTGATATATTTGATATAGTACTGGAAATGATAGCTATAGTAATAAGACATGGAAAAATTGAGGGAATAAGTAATGCAAAGAGAAAAAATGATCATTTTTTATAGATGACATTTTGGTGTACTAAGAAAACCTTGTAGAATAAACTAAAATTAATTGAAACACTAGCAATCAAAGTTACAGAATTAAAAATTAATCATCAGTATTTTTGTATGGCATCAACAAAGCACAACAGGAAGAAAGAAAGAAAAAAGAAATCTCATTGAAAATTCAGGAACTTCAGAGTACATAAAGTAGTTAAGAATCTATCTAATACAACACATATGAGAACTATATGGGTATAAAGTTGTAAGCAGGTTTGGGAAAGAGGCTGTAACCAGAGGCTGGGGTACCAGAGAGTAGTCTACTAGAGGATAAAAAAAGGATGTTGGTCTTGGGAATGAATCTCTGATACAATGGGGGAAACTTCTAGGACAAAAGGGGTACTTAACATTTGACTATATCTACAAGTCCCACCTGAACTGTGTGAATTTTAGATTTTCTCCACCCTGATTAGGCTTTAAAATCCTAGCAACCAGGAATGTATACACCCCTACTTAAGGATTAAGTGTTGAGGAAGATGGCCTAAGACAGACATGTACTACTAAGTGACAAATAAGAAATAACTGACAGACCTCCTGGGCTGTCCTAAGTCAAGATTAAAACTACCATTGGTACACGTGAGATGCAGAAAGTGATGTAAAGAACAGTCTATATATTTTGTGTCACTTCCTTTCTCTGGTCTCTCTCATGGAGATGTGGCACTCTCTCTCTTGCTCGTGTGGTTCATGGCAGCGTGCTGGGTGTCTCGGTGCTTTGGGGGTTGCGGCTTTCTGGTGAGGTGACTGGGAGAAGCTCTGTAGTATGGGTTAGGTGAGGCATTTTCCCTAAGTGTCCTTGGTGAGGTGACTGATTCCTCCTTTCCTCCTTTCCTTTACCTCCTGAAAGCACTATCCTCCAAAGAGACCCTTCATCTTGGAGGAGGCCTTGTGGCTGGAAGCCGAGCTAGATTAAATCTTGGAAGAGGCTTTGTGGCTGAGGTCTCTGAACTTCCCTTAGCTTAGGCTAGGCCGGAGAAATCTTATGCCTCTTTCCTCCCTCTCTTCTTCTTAATTTCTTCCTTCTATTGCAATTAAAACCACCATAAAAATCCCAAATTGACTTGAGTAATTTATTGGGATTGAATTAATCCCTGGCAACCACTAGTATAATATATTCAGTCTAACCCCTAAATTTTACCCCTTACAACTGGGACCATTAAGTAATTTCAAGTCTATTGTTCAGTCTGAAACTGGTCAGTCTATAACTTCCCAAGGAGTAAGTTTTCAGGGGACAGGGACAAAATTGGGGTTTCCATATTATGGAAAGGCTCATTTATTCCTATATTTTTATTTTAAAAAATACAAATGGGTTTTGTATGTTGTCCAAAGCCTTTTCCTGAACTATTGATCATAATGTATATTTTTGTTACATTTTTGTAACTTCTTTGTAATATTTTATTTAAACATGCTTACTTTGATATTCAACATGGATATTGGCTTATAATTTTCTTTTTCTGCTATAGGTCTCCACAGTTTAAATACTAAGGCCATATTTGCTTACTAGAAAGAATTTGGTAGCCTCCTGCTTTTCTTATTTTGCAATTTATATAATAATGGAAATGATTGTTCTTTGAATGTTTGATAGAATTCACTGGTAGATCCATTTGATCCTATTTCCCTTCACACTTTGAGAACTCATTTATGGATTGTTCCATTTTTTCCCTGAAATGGAGGTATTTAAATTTATTTCTTGGTATATACATGAACATTTTATATTTTCATAAATATTTATCCATTTCATTTAAGTCATTGATTTTGCTGGCACATAGTTGAGCACAAGTTTCCTTTATCTCTTAATTTGTCATTTTTTTTATATTGATATAATAGTTTTCCTTTCTTTTTTTTTAAGTTGAACTAACGAAGTGGTTTGCTATTTTATCTTTTTTCTAAAAGGCTCCCAATTTTATTTCAGTGAGTCTTTTTCACTTGCATTTTACTATTTTTTATTTTCAAAATATTTATATTTGGGGTATAATTTAGATTTTTAAATGTTTTGGTTCTTTTTTTTTTAAGTTTCAATCTCAATTCTTTGATCTGTTCTCTTTTTCATCAATGAAAGTGTTGAGAGATCTACATTTTCTCCTACATATTGCTTTATCAATATAACACAAATTTTGGTATCATTGTTTTTATTAACTTTAACAAAATTAGTTATTGTAGCTTTGATTTATTCTTTAATCCATCTATTATTTTAGATTGTTTATTCTCTAATTTTTCATCTTTTTATGATAATTTATTAAATATAATGTTTATTTCATTGTGGTCAGTCAGGAAAGATATTTAATATTCCTTCCTTTCTAAATTTGTTGGTGAGGTCTCTGTTGACTTATACATGGTCAGTTTTTGGAAATGTGCCATACAGTTTGGAAATAAAGTTTGTAATCTTTTCTATTCTTATTCAGTAGTCATCAGAAATCTATCGTATCTAACTTCTAAAAAATTCTACAAGTTCTTAACATTTTCTTGTCAGATTTGTCTAGGTCTGAAAGAGGGTTGAAGTCCCTTTTATGGTTTTGTTTCTTATTTAGATGTTATGGCATTTGATGCATGCATATTAAATACCATGAATAAGTCATTATCTCTGGCACAATTAAGCATTCTTAATCAGGTCTTTTTTAATCAGTTTTTGCTGTCGCCTTGAGATCGTGACTGCTAGTCCCTTTATTAATTAGTTCAGTTGAAGCAAAATAGATTTTGCTATATCCCCTTGTTTTATTTTTTTGTGAATTTATATCTTTTAGGCATGCTTCTTGTAATGAATAGTCTACTGGATTATGTTTTTAATCTGTTCTATCCTCTTCCATTTTGTGGGTAAGTTCATTTCATTCATATTCAGTTATGATTGCTAATGGTGTATTTCTTCTGAACTATTTATAAATTTTCTTCTCTTTTCTTATCCTATCTCCTCTCTTTACAAAGCAGAGAGTAGTGAGAGGGGAATGTGCTCAGAGCACCAGTTTTCTCTGATTGATCCAATCTGCTTCTACTTCTCTGCCCAATCATATTTTATTACCCTTTATTTTTCATTAAATCTCTCTTCATAATCCATCTTCAAAGTTTGTTTTGTTTTGTTTATTATAAATCCCTCTAATCTACTTCCCTTTGCCACCCCATTTTCCTGTTGAGTTGAATGTGTTTTTCTACATTAAATCCTTTGTGTGTATAAGTGCTTTATCCTTCTTTGGTCAGTTCAAATGAAATATTTGTCAAATTGTCAAATGAGATAATCTCATGGTCAAAAATGATATTTGTCAAACACTTAGCATAATCCCAGGCACATAGTTGGTATAATATAAATGCTTACTGCCTTCTCCCCTTTCCCTTCCCATAGTTTAGATACAACTGAGGTTCAAGTAATGCCTGCTCCCTTTATTTTCTTCCTCTTAGCACCTCAATTATATGAGATAGTAGCTCCTCCCTACTATTCCTGCCCATTTTGCCCTAGTGTATTCCTTTTCCTCCTATTTTTTTCTAAGATCACCAAAAAATACCAAAACCACTCCCAAACTCTCTGTATTAAGGTTTAGAAGTGACACTTGCTTCCAATTGTACATATCTATTTCCCTTTTTGTGTTATGTTTCTCTTAATTCCTGTGCTTATGTTTCTGCTCAGACCAAAGTCTTTTCACCAGGAATGTGAAGTCCTCTTGTTTTATTAAAGATCCATTTCTCTTTTTATGAGTTTATAGTTTTGCCTGGTAAATTATTTTTGGTTGTAAGCTTATATGATTTGCCTTTTGGTAAAAAATAATCAGTTCCTTTAAAGTAGTAGATACCAAATTTTGTGTGATCCTGACTGTGATCTCTTGGCATTTGAACTATTTTGTTTTTGTTTTTATTTCTATGACTACTAGTAATATTTTTTCTTTGACCTGGAAACTCTGGATTTGGGCCATGATGTTCTTGAGGGTATTCATTTTTGGACTTTCAAAGGATTATATGTGATTTTCCTTTTATTTATTTATCTATTTATTTTATTTTTAGTAGCTTTTATTTACAAAGAGATGGAAAGAGTGAAAGTAGAGAGATATAAGAAGAGGGTAAAGAAAATATCTAGCCTATCATACTAAATCTTGCAATAGTGTCTGGCTCAACCCTCAGCCAGAAGATCCGGTGGTGTCTTATGAAAGGATTCCATCAACCAGCCTCCTCTAGGAAAGGAAGGGCTCTCAGGAACTAATCTCTCCAGAAGTCAAGAAAGGAAGGCCAGCTATTCACTCACCCAAGGCAAAATCCAAAGGAGAAGATCCAGGAGCAGTCCTCCAAGAAGTAGTCCAAGAGCCAAAGTCAAGATATAAACCAAAGATCAAGTCCAAAAGCCAAGTTACCAGGAGAAGCTCCCTGGACAGGAAGTTCAGGACTTTTTAGAGCCCTTTTCCCACATCCCTTCTTGTCCCTTCCTCCACTTTACAGGAACCAATTGCAGTCTTTTAATTTGCCTAGCATTGCCTAGGGGCAGGGGCATGGCATCTGGAGTTGCCACCCACTTTAGCAAGTGACTTGTGAACACTCTTACTTAATGTTAACTAGGGGTGCTTAAGGTTTTGATTAACTTAAAAATTGCTGATTGATAGACAAAGAAAATTTGATTCACTCTTTACAATTCACCCTGTGATTCTTTGGGAGACTAGTCTCCCCAATGAATTATTTAACATAACCAGCTTATACCTCTAAAGATCTACTAAAGGTACATAAAATATTGCACTTTCTAAGAGACTTACTTTTATTTTTATTTTGCCCTCTGATTCTAATAGATTCAGGTCTTAAAATGTGATAGGTATGAACACAACTACAAAACACTCTCCACACAACTAAAACTAGACTTGAGCAATTGGAAAAACATTAACTGCTCATGGATAGGACGAGCCAATATAATAAAAATGACCATCCTACCCAAACTTATTTATCTATTTAGTGCCATACCCATTGAACTACCAAAATACTTCTTCACTGATTTAGAAAAAACCATAACAAAGTTCATTTGGAAGAACAAAAGATCAAGGATATCCAGGGAAATCATGAAAAAAAAAAACACATATGATGGGGGCCTTGCAGTCCCTGACCTTAAACTATATTACAAAGCAGCAGTCATCAAAACAATTTGGTACTGGCTAAGAAACAGAAAGGAAGATCAGTGGAATAGACTGGGGGAAAGCGACCTCAGCAAGACAGTATACGATAAACCCAAAGATCCCAGCTTTTGGGACAAAAATCCACTATTCGATAAAAACTGCTGGGAAAATTGGAAGACAGTGTGGGAGAGATTAGGTTTGGATCAACACCTCACACCCTACACCAAGATAAATTCAAAATGGGTGAGTGACTTAAACATAAAGAAGGAAACCATAAGTAAATTGGGTAAACACAGAATAGTATACATGTCAGACCTTTGGGAGGGCAAAAACTTTAAAACCAAGCAAGACATAGAAAGATTCACAAAATGTAAAATAAGTAATTTTGACTACATCAAATTAAAAAGCTTTAGTATAAACAAAACCAATGTAACTTAATGGACTTCTCCATTAGTGGCGGTGTAATGTCCCTGAACAATTTGCAGGGATCCAGGAGAAAAAAACACTATTCATAAGCAAAGGATAAACTGTGGGAGTGGAAACACAGAGGAAAAGCAACTGCCTGAATACAGAGGTTGAGGGGACATGACAGAGGAGAGACTCTAAATGAACACTCTAATGCAAATATTATCAACATAGCAATGGGTTCAAATCAAGAAAACATGTAATGCCCAGTGGACTTACGCGTCGGCTACGGGGGGGTGGGGGGGAGGAAAAGAAAATGATCTATGTCTTTAACGAATAATGCTTAGAAATGATCAAATAAAATATAAAAAAAAATTTTTTTAAATGTGATAGGTAAGCATTTATATATGATTTTAAGTTAGTCCAATTGGTGGGCTTTTTTTTTTTTAAACACTTACTTTCTGTCTTATAATCAATATTAAGTATTGGTTCCAAGTCAGAAGAGTGGTAAGGGCTAGGCAATTGGAGTTAAGTGACTTGCTCAGGGTTACACATCTAGGAAGTATCTGAGGTCTGATTTGAACGTAGGACCACTTATCTACAGGTCTAACTCTCTATCCACTGAGATACATAGTTGCCCCTATTAAAATTTAAAATTCGTTTCTCTGCTAAAAGTATTATATTTTTATGAGGTTTATTAAAGATTAAGAAATAAAGAAAATACAAAATAAGTATGTGCCTAGGAGGGCCGAAAGGCCCATTCAATTTCACTTACTCTACATCTTGAGAGACACATACGCTTAGAAGCCGAAGCAGGGACCAAGAGCCCACCGGTAGGCGGAGAGCCCCTTTAAATAATTTGTGATCTCGCACTCAGGTGAGGACTCAGGGAGATTAGAGGGAATTCTGGGAGCTAGCAAGGACTTCTGGGGATTGAAGTCTGGGGTTCAAATCTCCATTTTTACACCGCTTAGTGTAATTGTTCTTAAATTGTCTCCTTGACCTGTTTTATTGGTTATTTTTATATGATAGTGTATAATTTCGTTTACCTTTTCAGTCTTTTGACTTCATTTTAGCATTTCTTATTGTCTTGCAGAAACTTCTGTTCCGTTCTCATTTTCAGGTAGTCTGATATTAAAGCTTTGCACCTCTTGTACTAAGCTGTTAATTCCTCTAAGTCTTTTCTCCAGAGCTCATACTTTCTTTGTAATTTTCAAAACTTAATAAAAAAAAAAACAATTGTTTCATTTCTTTCAAGAATTCTAGCAAACCTTGTATCCAAGCTGCATTTTTCTTTAAGGCTTTGCTTGTGGACATTAAGAAAGGAAGAAAGAGGAAGGGAAGGGAAAGAAAAAGAGGGAGAGAAGGAACCAATAAAAACTTTTCATTCTAATGTGGGAAGATAACACACAAAAGGAACTGAAAACAGGGCATGAGAGGATGGAGGAGCTAGAGGTGGGGAGACCCTGTGGGAAGTTTCAGGGTGAGGCAGTCTTAGAGGTATTATTTTGGGTCCTGGAAAGCAGCAACAGGGATGGAAGGGGAATGTTTCGCACCATAATAATGTTTTACGATAATTTCTTTGTTTGCTTGTGCTTCCATTCCTGAACTGAGCCTGTTAGGGTCAGACTGCACATTTTTGGAAGAAATGTTAGTCATGTATGATACTGATTCATACTCTGGTGTTCTGTTGCTGCTTTGTTGAAGTATTGAAATTCTAGGTTCTTCAAGTATCAAAGGAAAGGCTTAAGCAAGCAAAGCTGCAAACTTTTCCATGCTCCTTAAGTGGTCTGGTTAGGGGTGAAGTCTGACCTCTTGGTCTGAGCTTCAGAGCTAGCTAGAAGGCTCTCTACAGGTTCAAAGTAACAGAACCCCAGGCTCACTCTTGCTCTGAGCTCCTGTCCCTGGTTATCTAGCTGCAGGCCCTAGTCTAGATGTACATCAACTTAATCCAAGATCCTTCTCCAGAATTAGAGGGAGCCCACTTCAGGCTTGCTTGTGTTGACATTGGTGACCTCAAGTATGTAGCTGTGGGCTTATTTGCTTTCTCCACAATGGAATCATAACCACTTCTTGCCTTGGTACTGTCAACATGGAATCTAAGAGACCCCAAGTTTGACATGAGAATTTCTCCCAAAGGGAAATCCCAGACTCAGAATTTCAGACTAACAATAGACCTTAGAGTACTTTAGGTGGAGCTATCAGACTCAAACAGATGTTAAGAAGCCTTTTTGTCCTAGTAGATTCTCGCATTGTGTCAAAATCCTTTCTCCATAGCCCAGCCCTTGGCTGGATCTTTCCCCTTTGTGTCCACTGTAAAGCATCAGCTTCTCCAAGATAATCCTGTATAGAACTCCTCATTTCTTTGTAGTCATTTTAAAACAAATCAATCAAACTTCCCTGTCCTCAGTTCCCCAAGAGACATATAAGTTCCCCAATTTCAGGGTTCCTTGGAGCACTCCCAGGGATAAGTATTTGTACCCTAAATATTTGTACCCTATTCCTCTTGTGATTAAAGACTTGGTTTTCTGACTATTTAATAGTTCTATGTTTTTTCCAAGTTAACAGTACAAAGCAGTGGGCCCCTAGCCCAATTCCAGAACTACGAGCCCCATCCTAATTCCAGTGTCTTCAGGCCTCTGGCTACCTCTTCCTACTGACCTGGGCTGAAGATGAAATAAACAAAATCCTCCAAGTTTCTGGATAGATTTCTCAGGAACTACAAGGTTTGTTGATAAATTACAACATTTGCTATTTGTTGTGGGACGTCCTGGGCTCCCATTCCTCTTCTCCTGCCATCCTTGATGGTCTCTTGTCCACACCACTCTTCACACACAGTGCCACATCTCCTTTTTCCTTCCCTTATCCCTACCATCATTCCCAATTTTCTTTATGCATATCATCTTATAGTCCTTAATGACCCAATCTCTTCCTGTGAGTGATTCTTCTAATTACTTTTTGAGTTACAAATAACATTTTCCCCATATATTAATATATAATTGTAGCCCTTAAAAAAGAGAGTTTGAATTAAAAAAAAACATTTTCCCCCTTTCCCCTCTCTTTCTTATTTACCTTTTCATGTTTCTCTTGATCCTTGTGTTTGGGTATCAAACTTTCCACTTACTTCTGGTCTTTTCTTTACAAATACTTGGAAATCTTCTATTTGTTGAATGCCCATACTTTCCCCTAGAAGTATATAGTCAGTTTTAATGGAGAGGTGATTCTTGGTTGAAGACCCATTTCTCTTGCCTTTCTGAATATCATGTTCCAGGCCTTGAGGTCCTTTAGTGTGGAAGCTGCCAGATCTTGTGTGATCCTGATTGGTGGTCCTTGGTATCTGAATTGTTTCTTTTTGGCTTCTTGTAGAATTTTCTCTTTAGCTTGAAAGCTCTGGAATTTGGCAATTACATTCCTGGGAGTTGTCTTTTGAGGATTTAGTGTAGAGGGTATTCTATGAACTCTTTCACTGTCTATTTTGCCCCTTTTTTCAAGAACATCAGGACAGATTTCTTGGATGATTTCTTGTAGTATGATGTCAGGGTTTCTGTTTATTTCTAGCTTTTCAGGTAAACCAATGATTCTCAAATTGTCTCTCCTTGCTCTGTTTTTGTCAGTGAGATATTTTATGC